>NW_019524904.1:49222-49742 GCF_002814215.2 Seriola lalandi dorsalis | reverse complement strand
TGCAAATCATTTAATTAAATTTCTTGTAGTATAAACGTGTATTTATCACGCCGAGCAGATGGTCATCTGGTGTTTGCAGGATTCATCCAACGTTTTATTTTGTAGTACAAACAGATTTATCCTTATTAGCTACATCATTCACAAATGTTTATTAAATCAAAGAAGAAAACAGGATTAATGTCTTGAGGTTTAGTGGGTAATCAAGCTTGTTTTTACTGTGTTGACATGTATGTTGACGCACTGTTTGCATGTTCAATCATTTGTAGAGTAAATAAAAGAGGATTAATGTCTTGAGGTTTAGTGGGTGGCCCTTAAAAGAGCCTTGGAGTGTGGGGGTGAGCGGGTGAGGGTGAGTTTAGCCTCCGAAGCCGTACAGGGTGCGGCCCTGCCTCTTGAGGGCGTAGACCACGTCCATGGCGGTGACCGTCTTCCTCTTGGCGTGCTCGGTGTAGGTGACGGCGTCACGGATGACGTTCTCCAGGAAGACCTTGAGCACACCGCGGGTCTCCTCGTAGATGAG
>NW_019524904.1:39010-49202 GCF_002814215.2 Seriola lalandi dorsalis | reverse complement strand
CATCTGACTCCAATCTGTAAAAATCACGTTAGGAATAAGTACACAATTATGTGAAGGCTGGTGGGGCAGTTGTTTTGTTCACTTGATTACCAACGTTACCGTTAGCAAAACAATACCGCTGTTTACAGTTTGTAAGTAACCCGCGCATTTGAATGTTCGGTTATGTGCCCTGAGTTCAGTCTCTCAGGCAGCACTATCGCTAATGTTTTGCTAATTCGGCAGGTGATAACCTACAATCTCCGCCTTAGAAAACTTCCACTAAAAACAAAAAATAACAAACGTAATAAAAGTGTAGCATAAATGTCTGTCTAACCGGTGGACAAGCCTTGGATCGCCGTGGACTTGCTGCCTGAAAAACAACTCTCTGGGCAAAAAACCACGGGAGTTCACAGGATGTTCTTTTTCTTCTACACTTTATTTTTCGTCAGACTTGACTTAAACAGGGCGCCTCGCGTTGCTGCCCCCTACAGGTCAATCATGTTTAAATTCAAACTAGATTGAATTTATAATACGGTCAATAATACAGACATAAATCATACTGGTACTGAGGTTACAGAGCATTAGACATAATTGCTAAAAATTATAAAACAAACATTAAACAAACCCTGGCAAATTAGTATGAAGTATAGAGTCTATTCTGTAAGGTGGAGGAGTTGTGTTAGCGATCTGTATGTTAGAAAAGAGCCATAAGTCAAGGTTAAAGAGGAATATAGTAAATCAAAATGATGCAAGTTATACTTAAGTGCATTTTAAAACATGCTATATACCATTAAAAATAAATTTGTTAATTATTATCAACAAAGTAATGCTAAACAATTACACATGTTTTACTATGGCATAAGGCGTGAACCCTCAGTATGTTATATTATAAAAATGTTAAGAAATATGTTTAGCAAAATATCTTCTTCTGCTTCTTAGCAATCTCCATCGGTTCCATGGCGTCAGGGCTGACATCTTCGTAAAGTGGCTGTTTGATGTGTCTCCAAATCACCAAACCAATCCTTGTGATGAACAGCGCAGAGGCTGAAGCCAACACTACAACTGAGATATGAAAATACAGTCAGTACAACTTTTACCAGATATTTGTGGTCACCAATATTTCTGCTGTGCACAGTTTTAGCATTATAATAGTTCCTCATTTATTAGAGATGAAAAGGAAATGTGAGCATTGTTTCACATGTGCTGTAATTAGATTGTCTTTACTGTAGATTTATTTAAAGTCACAATAGGTTGTACTCGGTATATGGTTTCCTTAATATTGTGTTTATTCACTTTTTTTATGATGTTGTTTATGAGCCAATTGTAGAGATTATCATATATTTATCACATATAATTCATATGTAACTGTCTACAGTGTCTTACCAATGAAGATGCCATTGCGAGTAGGTGATTCGGCGTCATAGTTTTTGTCCAGGTTTCCAGCCAGAGCCCAGATTACAACAGGGTAGATGACAAGGATGTACCGCACATGTTTGTCCAAGACAATGTTTTCCAGAATAAACCTGTGAAACACCCAATACAAACACATTGCTTCAGAATCTCACTCATGCACATCTGAGATTTTGCATTATTAAGTGACGACCACTTACCACACAAACAACAAAACAGCCAAAATAGAGTATGAGATGGTGGCAGCATCCGTTGGGGACATCTTTACATCATAAGTCAGTACAATGGTCAGATTGATTAGAGTTGCAATGGTTGTCCATGTTGTGTATATCATTACACCATTTTGAACCTGTATTAAAAAGTGTTTTAGAAAATCACTAGCAAACATTATGCATTTAAACCACATGAACAAAACAGGCTCCTATAACCTGGCACATGCAAGATTAAAACCTTAGCATATACACTTAATGATGCAAATGCTGTACATTTGTCGTACTAACCAACACGCGGAGGAGCCACAGGTCTGCATTGTGGTACTTCTTGAGCCAAGGTCCATAAATATGAAGCCCATGGCAGATGAAGCATATCATGGAGTAGTTTGTGCAGATGACCAGGATGAGAAAAACCAGTGCAGCGATCATCACTCTTTAGTAAAGGACAATAACAGCAGAAAAACATATTTTCATTTGAATGTCTGAAAAATGCCTATACGGGAGTCTACATGAAGTTGTTGTAAAAACATAGTGAGACATAAACCTATAATATGCACCACAGCAAGCTTATTTATGAGGAACTGTCAACGGAGCCACTTTAACAGCTCCAGTGGACGAAACGCTCACCCTCTGTCCCAAACAAGCAGCCAGCCAATATTGAAACACAGATTGATGCACCAGCTAATGAAGAATCCATAAGGCAGCACTGCAGGGCTGCAGTAAACGTAGCCATAACCATTCCTACAAGACAAAAGAGCCAAAGTCAAACATTTGATCTGTGTTAAATTGTCAGTTTAGTCAATTATTCTTGTTTGTAGCTTTAAAAGCAACTAAAATGTGTCATCTCAAACAGGCAATATATATATAATAGGTATAAGAGGGATTATATATTCCCCGATTATGCGAAAGACACCTATTCTTTTTGACCCGTTTGGGAAAGCTTTGCATTATTTTAACATTTTAAACATGAAAATGTAAAAAAAAAAAAAAAAGAAGAAATTTGGTCACAACTTTCTGCAAAGGCTCGCAAGGATGTAGATAATCATGGCCGTCAGCCAGATGTAAATGACGCTCCAGATGCTAAAGGTCCATCCTGAAGGTGTGATCTGGGTGTCAAACACAGCCGACACATTGGCTGTAGTGGTGTTATAAGGACCTAGAGGGAGAAGTAATGAAAACATTAGGCAAGATTATAGAGGCTTATGACATGTTCACATAATATTTGTTATTTCTCAATAATCCCGCGGTGCCCATTCACAGTCTCACTTAACATCCTCTACAAGTAACAACAAGTGTCTAAAAGTGAAAACTGATTTTTGACTTACCTATCCCAACGACTGACAGCCCATTGAACACCAAGCTTATTGCAAAGCCGACAACAGAAACCACTATTGCAGCAAGACGACCACAGTTATGTTTTCCCATTGTGATCCACTGTGATAAACTGCAACGATTCAAAAAGTACAAAAGATTATTTTAGTTAAACCACATGCACATAACCACACAGTTATTTTCATATGTTGAAAAGTACTGAAAAAGAAGTTCTGAAACAAATCCAAGTTAATCCCTCTCAACTTCAGTGGTGATGATTTTTTTTTTTTTTTTTTTTACTGTTGCATCTTCAACTTTTAGTTTTTTCACCCAACACAACAGAAAGTAATAATTGCAAGTTAAGTTGGCATTTGATAGAAAATAAAATCTGGCAAATCAACTTCAGTGGTGATGACCTGCATTTGAACCCGACCTCTGACCTCCCTGAGGGGCAGTCATACAAGTGATGATAATCATTCACCTTCCAGAGGCCATATAGACAAAAGTTACAGCTTTTTTCACCAGGAATACTTAAAAAAAGTCATTCAAAGTGAATTATGTTTAGCATTGAAATTTTAAAGACAGAATTAGACTGGAAACTGCTCATTTCAAAACTACCTGTATACACAGTAGTATGTATGTTAGACCCGTCCACGTGCCACTGCAACACGCTGCGTCTCAGAGTAATAAAAGGTTGCCAGCTTAACATAAAGAGTGCCCACATGATTAAGACACGATAAAGGCAAACAACACATACCTTTCTTTGCTTCTCCCTGAGCGAAGACCAGGAGTAAGTGTGACTGAGGACTGCCTATTTTATAGAATAGCTGGTTGTGTAAGAGGAAGGTTTACCACCTCACAAAGCGTCACGTGCGTCTCTTATCTTGTATACATTGTTGCCTCGGTGGAGTGGATCATAAAAGACAAACTGTCAATATTTTCCCACATACACGACACAATTAGGAAATCATTCATATATGTGGCTACTAAATTAAGAACAATATTTTATTTTGGTGTATGTATTTAATTTTTTTAGTCTACATATTTAGTAAAGAACTACCACAGTGAGACATCCAGACTTTCAGTTTATAGAAAATAGAAACCATTATAGAGCCTAGTACTTAGTTTCATTTGGTTCATCTCAATAGTTTGTACTGAATGAGAAAATTCTTAAAATGTTTTTAAGTATCCCTGAGCCTGACCTGTATTTGAACCTGACCTTTGACCTTCCTGAGGAGCGGGGCAAATGATAATACTCAGTCTCTATGCAGTAAATACAGAGGCCATACAGACAATCACACCACATTATGTCTTTTTCATAAAGGGTTTGGCTCCTCAACCGTGAAACTCTTGCCGACTTTTGCCCCTTGAAATTTTTTGTGAATCGTGAACATGTATGTGGAAAGTTTATGATAACTGAAAATTTTAAATAAATAATCTTTGTTTCGTTTTCAACAGAAAAAGTCCTGAACCACCAAATTTTTTTTATTTTGTTTTTACTGTGTTGCATCTTCAGCTTTTAGTGTTTTCATCCAACACAACAGAAAGTAATAATTGCAAGTTGTAAGTTGGCATTTGATAGAAAATAAAATCTGGCAAATGTTTAAATTATAGAGTCTATACTGTAAGGTGTTGTAATAATCTCCTTATCAGAGCCTAATGAGTTGTGTTAGCAAGCAATGTTAGAAAAAAGCCATAAAAGGTCCAGAGAGCAGTCAGTCAAGGTTAAAGAGGAATATTGGCAATAAATGCATGATAGTTCATGTATAGCTGTATCATTCGTATTGAACTATCTTTGTTTTACCAGTGAAGATATCATTGCAACTGGGTGATATGTAAATATAATCTGTTTAAGAGATACCATAAAGGAGAGAGAAAGAAGAAGAGGGATGTTGGGAATGGAAAAGCAGGCATCAAACACTGACAGGAACATTATTACAAGGCTAAGGATGGAGCAATAAAACGCATAAAAATCTGACAGGAAGTACAGTGCAATTACATGGAAAGACAATGTGGTTCAACAAGCAGCGAAGCCAGAAGAGTAGCAACACAAAGTAGTCCTGATTTTATAATATGCAGAATGATCAGTACCATCATCCAGACTCTATATCTACAGGGATGTTTCTTGTACTTTTTAATGAAACAGTTCATTATCTCTATAATCACTCCACAAAGACACACAATGGAGGAACAAAATATTTATTTTTTGCAGGATGGCAAACGAAAAGAAAATTCATAATGCATGAACAGAAACGATTTCACATTTGTATGAAAAATAACGGTGAAGTGCATCATGAATTGTGTCTGTCAGGGATGTCAGAGCACAGGATGAGTATACGACGTGTTGACAGCTTCAGCATCTTTTAATTTCAGCAGTGTCACCCAACGCAAAACAAAAGTCATCAATTACAAAATACACAAAGCATTTAGAAGTAGATCTCATACAGAGACGACAGTGGCTCCAAACACCAGGGTTCATCAGAAAAAAATATTCACTCAGCATCACTTAAATATCTTCTTCTGCTTCTCAGCGACCTCCATCGGAGACAGGACCTCGAGGTTGAAGTCTTTGTAAAATGGCTGTTTGATTTGCTTCCAGGTGACCAAAAATACCCGTGCGCCACAAAACAAACAGGCTACAGCCAACAGGGCATCTATAGTGGAAGAAAAACATTATATTATATCTCGGCTTTTGCAAATACAGTATGTCTCTGCAGTAGTTCAGGGGAAAATTAATAGAAAAACAGATTTTTTTATTTTTAGTTCCTCACCAGTGAAGATATTATTGCGAGTAGAAGCTGCAGTGTTTTTCATGACTACCCCCGTCAGCGCCCAGATCACAACAGGGTAAATGGTGAAAATGAACCTCACGTGTTTGTCGAGGACAGTGTTTTCCAGCATAAACCTGTGAGATAGACGATACATTTGCTACAGAAATATGTTTTCTACTTCTTATTTTTTATTTTTTTGTTAAATTTGAAATGATTTTCCTCTGTTTTGCACTTACCACACAAATAACAGTACAGTCAGAACAGCGAGAGAGACAGTGGCGGCGTCCGCCTGGGACATGTTTGCATTGTATTTCAGCACAACAGCCAGGTTCACGAGGGATGCGATGGTTGTCCATGTTGCATAGATGGCGACTCCATTTTGAATCTGCAATACAGGACAACAGAAAAGACTTAGATGCCGAGACGGAGGCAGAGATGTCTTTCAAAGAAAAACATTAGTTAAAAAAAGAGTTGGCGCAAAAGATGCTGCTGGGAGGTAGCAGATAAGAATAAACTTGAAATTGAGCTGCACTTCTCACCAAGACACGGTGGAGCCACAGGTCTACTTGGTGGTATTTGTTGAGCCAGGCTCCGTAGTTATGGAGACCAAAGCAGGAGAAGAATATCAGGATGTAGTTAGTCAAGGCGATCAGGATGAGGAAAGCCAGGGCAGCAGGAATCAACCTTTGATGGAGATGACAGATAGAACAAAAGTATGTTTAATCACAGTGATCAGTTGAAATAAAGTAGAAAATAAAAGCGTTTCTTGTGTGGATATCCTGCTTTTTTTTTTTCAATCAAGCCAGGTCAATTTTATCTACACGACAATCTGTACAACATAGGACTCCAAATCCACCTAAAGTCCAATGCATGTTTCTACTATATGCACTGGACAGTGTTGTCTTCCGTTAAAGATGTGCTACCAATACCGATTGTTTACCTGTAACAATTAAATGAAGATGGTTTCTCAACACTGTGAAATAAATTGCAGACTGATTTCATTTGAAAATTAAGAAAAAGGTGTTATCTCACATTCTGTCCCACAGGAACAACCATCCAGTGTTGAAGCCCAGGTTCAAGCACCAAGCCACGTAAAATCCGTGTGGCAAAACAGCAGGGCTGCAGTAGACGTAACCATAGACGTTCCTAGAGAAAGAAATCACAGTACACTTCAACATACCAGGTAGAGTGCAGGAGAGAAAAAGATAACCTTTGATTGTTTTTGAAAAGATGAAAAAACGTTCAATTTAGGCAGGTTCTTACTTCCGAAAGATGCCGGAGAAGAGGTAGAGCAACACTAAAGCCAGAAAGATGTAAATGATTGACCAAATGGAGAAGGTCCATCCTGCTGGCGTGATCTCGGTTACAAACTCATCCGAAACATTACCAGTGGTCGACAAAAATGGATCTGTGGGGGGGGGGGAATTTAAAAATTCAAAAAATAAAATGAATTTATGAATAACAAAATAATATATAGAGCATCAAAACTCAGACTTACATATTCCCGGGCCTGCCAGAACGTTGAACACCATGGTAATAATGAAGAAAATCAAAGCCAGCACCATGGCAATCAGAAGGTTAATGTTATGTTTTGCCATTGTGGATCAGTTGACTTATCTAAAAAGCACAAGGATTATAAGTCAAAGCACATTATAATGTGAGAAGCAGACCTTGATAATAACTCAGTCTTAAGACCAAATTGCACCAATATTAACATGAATAAAGACAGACCGTGCGTTCCTGGATGAAAGCAGGGAAAATGCAACACAAAGACAGCTGTCGAGGAGGAGCTTTTTATTTCATAAAAGGCAGGTTGTGTAAGAGCCAAGCTTTTATGACCTTTCGGCACGTGTACGTGTTTGAAACGTATATCATCAGCATTAAGAGATCTGCTTCGTGTGCCCTTTGTTTTCAAACCACGGACTGAATGAAAGGGAAAAAAAAAAATCCTATCAGCTGAGATGAAGAAACTCCCTGCTTCGTAACCTGAGTTCCAGAGCCAGACGTTGACCCAGTAGTGATGTTTGGTAACGGATCTTTATCATATCCAATCCAGCAGGTGAGAGCAGGTGAGAGTTTGCTTCCTCAGAGTCATGAAATGTCCCCTCATCAGCAGTAGAACTCAACTATGTATGTACATTTACTCAAGATCTGTACTTAAGTAAATTTTATGTACTTTACTGGAGTGGGTCCATTTTATACTATTTTATACTTCCACTCCACCCTCTTTAGGAGGGTACTTTTTAGTTCACAACATTTATTTTTCATATCTGTGGATACAAGTAATTTTGCAGATAGTTTTTATACAGTCATTTTATTCTCAAATTCTATGAAGAGGTGAAACAAATCTTTCTTAACACTGTTTAAACAAGTTGGTTTAAATTAAAAACTACAAAATATGACTCAATATGGGGCCACTTGATATGGCAAGTACTTTTCGCTGACCTTTACTTGTACTGCAGTACTTTTGCATTGACTTATTACCACTTTCACTGCAGTAAAGGAGCTGAATGTTACTCCACCTCACTCTCATTCTTCGACCTACAGAGGTCAAGATGTGAGGTGATCTGTTAAGATCCGTGTTATCCTTAGATGCCAGGTTTAGTAAGCGGCAATCAAACAACCAAATCAAATCAAATCAAATCATTCAGCAGTAGGTGGCCTTTACAATTTGATCATGGCTAATATGTTACTGTAGGTAAAATTACCTTGGCCAGCTACAATGTTAAAAAAAAACATTAGCAATCACATTAGCATCAGTTAGCCTATAATAATCCAGTGATATAATCTCTATGATATAATTCTCTCTCTAAAAGAGGTCATTGTTCATTGACCAGTTTAGTAACAGCAATTTATCACCTGATCGATGTAGTTTGTGTCCCAGGAGGTGGGACCAGAGTTTGGTCTTTTACGAACGTGAATTAGTGAGTTATGAATCATGAGTTATGACTAACTGTATCTACAATGTCTAACCTTCAGATATACGTCGTCTTCATTCGTTTATTTTGTGTAATAAAACGGTAGGCTGATTAGGCCTATTTACCCCAGGAAATAGTGCAGAATTTTTCCAATAGTTACTTATCATGTTTTTACTCCACATGAGTGTGTAACCACCACCAAAGCACAAGTACTTCAAAATTGTGCACAACAATATTGGAAATTTCAAACAAAAAACCGAATCAGACTTCAGTAGAATCAGGTTTTATTAGCAAAATTAGTGTTCAACAAGTGCAGCCAAGTCTGTTGCAACATAGATGTCGCATAAGAAAACTTCAGAAAATTTACACTCCAAATATTTACAAAACATAGGGAAGCTCCAAACATGAAACATCTCACTCCAAGCTGCACATTTCTATACCTGAAACAGTCTGTGCGCACATGAACACATGGCTAAAAACTTTTCTTTTTTTTTTTTTTTGGTAATTATTTACAGTCTTTTCAGTGTCCTCAGTCTCTCAGTGTCCATCAGCAGCAGCAGCTTACCAGAATCTGCCCCTTCGCAGCATCTTCGCAGCCTCGCGCCGCTGTGCCTGCGGGCAGTACCTGCGTGTGTGAGCGTAGTCCCCGGTGGCGTCACAGATGGGACAGGTGTAGTTCCGAAGGATGGGGCAGGTGACTCTCCCTTCGTCAGATTTCAGCTTGTGTGAGCGGTACACCATCGGAGACTCCCCGTTCTGCTTGCAGAAGCGGCAGCAGACCGAGGAAGTCCCGCTGCAGCTGGTGTCAGACAGGCTGCTGGCTGAGCTGCTCTCTGTGGAGTGTTTGTACTCCTCCTGCCGGGATGAGACTCGGATGTGGCTCCACGGCTCGGCCTGGTCCTTCTTCTTTGGGCCCTCGGCGTCTCTGTGGTCCTCCTCACGCCCGCGGCACAGCCTCTCCAGCAGCCTGCCCAGCTTCATGTAGTCGTGCCACATGTCGAAGCAGTCCCCATCAGCGAGGAGGGAGCTCTGGACCCCGACTTGTCTTTGCATTGTTGACATTTTTACAGAGCAATCGCACCAAATTTGTGCGCGTGTAGTAGCGTCTCATATTTGTAGAGGTCTGAAATGGCTTTAAAGTGCAACAATGTTTTTTCTAATAGGCAGACTGATGGCAGGTGTTTGGAGGAAGAAAAAAAATCGTATTGTGCAGTTTGGATGGTTTTCTTTCATCTCAGAGGCCTGACACGGCTGGAAAGTGTCAGGACCTCTATAAGAACTTTCATGAAAACAGCTACCAGCGATTTATGATGCATCATTTGGGCTATTTGATCACATCCAAACAGGAAGACAAACAAAGTCCAACGTGAACTCATATGAGACACAACACCAACAACTAAATATTGATTTTCACTTAATTTTATATGTGAATGTAAAGACTGCTATGACACTATTTCATGGGTGGATCAAACCATTGGGAATATTCTTACCAGCTCTTAAAATCTTGAAAAAAAGCTCTTAAATGATCATGTACAGCACAATGAAATGACAAATAGGTGGTGGTGGCTGTGGTGGTGGTGGTGCTGGTGGG
>NW_019524904.1:38259-38990 GCF_002814215.2 Seriola lalandi dorsalis | reverse complement strand
GTATCCTCACTTATTGTGTAATGTCTCAAGTATGTGTTAAATCTTATTCCTTGTTAAGGGCACCTTTTCGAAGGAACCAGGCAATAAGGAAGCGTTTTTCTGGTTTGTGTAATCCAAACCTGCAACATGGGGAAGTTTAATAACACTTAAGATAAGTTTGTGTAAATACAGGTGTTTGATGGGTGGATTGATTTACCAGGAGACTGTGGGATTAATTTAACCACACATTAATCCATACTAAAGAAAGGATCCTTACATCATTGGAGACTATAACATCAACCTCCTCATTCACAGAAAGTGTAATTTACATAGGCACCATGCAAAAGTAATCTTACTCTGAAAATCCAATTTATAATTAGATTTATTATAAATTATTATTATTTTGATTAATTGTTAGCATATTGGACAGCCAAGCCTGTGTCAATTAAAGATGAGACTTCACACAAGAAAAGAAAATTCAGCATGTAAGGATTTTTAAATGCTTTTTTTATTTCTTTTTAGAAAGTAGTGCATTCAGCTCGCTCCTGCCCAACACCAGATAAATCTAGACAATTAATTCATTTAAAGTCAAAGGTTCAAATCACTTTTAAAGGAAAATTGCAGTGTAGAATCATTTCAAAAATAAAAGAAGCAGAGCGTTTTAATATGACACTGCGACGACCGCTGACACAGGCAGTGTGAGCACTTTAGAAAGGTACGAGAGGGTCATCTTCGGTTTTATGCTCTTGCAC
>NW_019524904.1:23287-37700 GCF_002814215.2 Seriola lalandi dorsalis | reverse complement strand
GGGGGGTGGTGGTGGTGGTGATTGAACATCCCGCATGCGCAGTAGCATACCGGCGACGGCTGTAAGAACGGTGGCCTAGCAAAGAAGGGGATTACAGAGCCCGATTTGACAGGTCAGATAATAATAATTACTAATATTTGGCAGTCTTTGTGTGAAAACACTTTATAATAAGACGCTAATTTAATTCTCAATGTCGACAACGTTTGGAAAACTTTGGGATGTCGCACGAGTTAACGTTAACGTTGGATTTCAGAGCTAACGTTAGCTAAATAGGCTAGCCACTTCTAGCTAGCTAGCTTTCGTTTGTAGATTGTGCTAACAACGGCTATGACATTAGCTAGCTGAGCTAAGTGTAGCCTTCCCGTGTAATTAATATTGTTCTGTGCTTTGGTGATCAGTGGATCGTAAAGGGAAGCAGCACACCGGGTCATTTGATAAAGATATGTTTGGTAGCTTATTAATTACGCAGTGTCAATACACATAAAGCTAACCAGCTAGCTAGTATCCTTAGATGCCCTCATTTGATGTACAATGTTTGTTAAGGGGAATTATCTCCTGTTTAGCTAGCTATTTAAAATACAGTTTGAATTTCGATATCAACTTAGCAGCTTTAGTAAGTGATTGTTTACAAGGCTGTCAGAGTAATATTTACATGTATATTTCTGCATCTTCCAAGGCTACACAATGAGTCAAGGTAAGGACAATGCACGACTTAAGAGCTACAAGAACAAGTCTCTCAACACAGATGAAATGAGAAGAAGGAGGGAAGAGGAAGGCCTACAGCTCCGCAAACAGAAGAAGGACGAACAGGTGAGCAAAGTGTAGACAAGTAACGTCGTCCACCTAATAGGTAGAATTGTTCTCAAACGAATCAAATAAAGTACATTGTGACCACTCTTAACAGACCTCCATCAAACATAAACAATCTTAAGGGGTCTGAGTTTGTTTCCTGTCAATGTTGCTAATGTCAGGAAGAAAACTTGATACCATGCTATTTTTTTTCTAACACTGCAGTTGTGAAGAAGAATTGTGCCAAATAAGATCAAAATAATTCATTTAAATACTACTGTATTCCAGCTGTTTAAGAGGAGGAATGTTGCCACAGTTGAGGATGATGGCCCCCTGGAGGACGATGGGATGGCCGATAGCGGCTACCTGGAGTCCCAGGCTAACAACATGGACCCACTCATGGTGAGAAGAAAAACATTGAATAAAATCATTTTTTTATATTAAAGTTTAGCATAATGTTTAAAGTCAGATGTGGCGGTATTTCATCTGTGTTTGATCAAATCTCTCTTTAATCTCCAATGCTGCACAGGGTGGGGTGATCTCTGAAGATATGACTCAAATGATCTTCTCCAGTTCGCCTGAGCAGCAGCTAATAGGCACTCAGCGCTTTAGGAAACTCCTCTCTAAAGGTAAGGGTGCTGGAGATAATTATTATTTGCCATGAGTTCTTTTCACCTCTGTTCACTAGGGCTAGATGATAATTTAATGCCTTCAACATGAGAAATTACAATTTTGAATACTTAAGTAAACATTTTCATCTATTGATATCAAGATATCAAGAGACTGTTTGATAGGAATTCACAATATGAATTATTTCCATATTGTCAACCTGTACTCGTATGTTTCACACAGAACCAAACCCACCTATTGATGAAGTCATTGCCACTCCAGGGGTAGTGGAGCGGTTTGTTGAGTTCCTGAAGAGGAGAGAAAACTGCACATTGCAGGTAAATTTCTTTAATCTGAGGGGGCATTAAGCTTCTTGCAGTTTCTTATCCTTGTTTGTAAAGTGTTCTTCCTGTCCTAATAATAAATTTCAAACACTGCATGTAGTATGTGTAATTTGACAGTTAAACCAACACAAGGTCATAAATTAATATTTATTTTAAGTTTTTTAAATTCTTATTTATTTTGAATATTGTTTTAGTTTGAGGCTGCATGGGTGTTGACCAACATTGCATCAGGTACATCCCATCAGACACGGGTGGTCATCCAGGCAGGAGCTGTGCCCATATTCATAGAGATGCTCAGCTCGGACTTTGAAGACGTACAGGAACAAGTAAGAAGTGTTCACTGAAAGTCACTAAAATGTCTCTGAGCTGTTTTTACGTAATTATGTGCCAGTGTGCATACTGCTATAAATATTCAGCCTGGCTTATTAGGTTGAATAAAACATAGTGATGATGATTTAAAACATTTTATATCATTAACATTTTGCAAGTCTGTTATCCTGAAACCTGTAATTGAATATATTGTGATATTATTTATTGTATAACCTGAATTATTGCTGTGCCCTTCAGGCAGTGTGGGCCTTGGGAAACATAGCAGGAGATAGCACAGAATGCAGAGACTTTGTCATAGACTGCAACATTCTGCCTTCCCTGGTGCAGTAAGTAGGAACTCAGTGTCACATTATCTTCCTTCAAAATCTTCTTGTTACACTTGAAAATAAAGAACACCTTTGATCCTGTGTCCTTGGTAAAACATGTTTGGCAAAACTCCTCTTGCAGGTTATTGGCCAAACAGAATCGTCTAACAATGATGAGGAACGCGGTGTGGGCGCTCTCAAACCTATGCAGAGGGAAGAACCCACCCCCAGACTTCACTAAGGTAATTTGCCAAGATAAACATATCCCCATGGCAACAGCACACCTCTCACATTTGCTAAAGTACATCATATCTCGCTTTCCAAGGTCATAAGGTGCTTATATCTAAACTGGAAAACATTTGCTCCCCCTGATGTTAACACCAAAATGAGCCTGCCCACCATGTTTTTTTGTGCCATGTTTTTCTCCCAGGTGTCCCCATGTCTCAGTGTACTGTCTTGGCTGCTGTTCGTCAACGACACAGACATCCTGGCTGACGCATGCTGGGCGCTTTCCTACCTATCTGATGGCCCCAATGACAAAATCCAGGCTGTTATTGACTCAGGAGTTTGTCGCAGGCTGGTGGAATTACTGATGTAAGGCTTTAGTTTTGTTGGAGACACGTGTAGGTTTCTCGTTTGACTGTGGAAAACAGGCACGACAAGCTGATAACACGCTAGTGCTATGTGTTTCACTCAGAGTCTCCTATGTGCACCATTTGTCACCACTACATTGGGTGTGACAGACCAGATGTGGGTGTGTTGTGAATATTCCCGGACATTATTCAGTTTTGAGTAATTCATTACCAGCTGTGGCAAACTGCAGAAGTTGTCCCAGTAGTATTTCCATGTGAAAACAACAGAAAGTGTGACTCAACAGTTATTGCTAACATCTGGAAACTGGAGGGCAAATATTTTTTTTTTTTTTATGTCAATAGTTTCAAACTTATATAAAGAAGATCAGAGCAATCTGACACTATGAATCTGCTTTGTTCCAGGCATTCTGATTATAAGGTGGTATCCCCTGCATTGCGAGCTGTTGGGAACATAGTGACTGGAGATGATCTGCAGACACAGGTAAAAGCAACATGTTGACACAAATGAAGTTATACTACTTATGCAAAAAGTAACCGGATACTGACAAGTGAATATTTCTAACTCTGATTGTAATTTGCGTTTGTTATTCTGTAGGTGATCCTGAACTGCTCGGCGCTGCAGTCCCTACATCACCTCCTGAGCAGCCCCAAGGAGTCAATCAAGAAGGAAGCCTGCTGGACTATCTCCAACATCACTGCAGGAAACCGAGCACAAATACAGGTCTGTGTGCTGTGCCTCAGGCTAACCGGGCGTGTGTTGACTTGCGGACTTGAGTATTGTAATCACTCTTTTTCCCTCTTTGTAGATGGTGATAGATGCCGGTCTGCTGCCTCCTCTCATCACTATCCTGCAAGTAGCAGAGTTTCGCACAAGGAAGGAGGCAGCATGGGCCATTACCAATGCCACCTCGGGGGGCTCTGCAGAGCAAATCAGGTAAGAATACTGATGCATTTTAACAAACCTGTACAGTATATGCAGCCTCTGTTGCCAGCAGCTAATGTACAGTATGTCCCTAATATTATGAGAGTTCTGAAACCTTCATTTGGAATTAATTCATACAGGTGTACCACTTAATATCAAGAAAGATTATGGGTTTGTTAAGTTTGTATTTTAAGACTGGCTGATTGCAAAATGGTAAAAGGAAATGAGCTGTTGTTATTAATCAGAATGTTTTTCATCTTGTAACATAGGAGGTTGTCATAGACATTCCTTCAGCTGGTGTAATGACTGTGGTGTAGTTTAATCGCTGCAGGATGTGTGGATTCCTTATCATGTTTGATGAGTGCTGAGTTCATGTGTGTGCCGCCCCCTGCAGGCACTTAGTGGAGCTGGGCTGCATAAAACCATTGTGTGACCTGCTCACACTTATGGACTCCAAAATAGTTCAGGTGGCTCTAAACGGCCTAGAGAACATCTTGCGACTGGGAGAACTGGAGGCCAAGAGAGGAGGAGGAATCAACCCCTACTGTGCACTCATCGAAGAGGCCTACGGTTGGTGTTTATATGTTCAATTAACAATTTTAATTAGAACGTGCAAACTGTGAGGTTTTATAAAAAATAGAAAATAGAAAAAATCAGCAAATTGAAAAAGGTGAAGGTGACCAGAGAATGGTTGACAGTCTTAGGGTTGCAATGAAGGATTATTTTCATTATGGACTAATCTATTATTGCTTTCATTAACTAATAATTGTGTTGTTAATAAAACTGGCAGAAAATTGTGAAAAATACCTCTATGTCCAATCCGAAGTCAGTCATTTCATTATCATACATGACAAAGAAAAGTAGCAAAATCATCACATTTGAGAAGCTGTAACAAGATATATTACACATTTTTGCTTGAAAATGATAACTAACAAAATAGTTGCCAATTAATTAGCTAATTGTTGCACTGCTAGGCAGATTTGGTTGATAAATTACTTAAACAATTGATGATTTCAATAGTTGCAAATGAATTATTTGTCAGTTGATTAATATTTCCTCTCTTTTTCTCAGGCCTGGACAAGCTGGAGTTCCTGCAGGGTCACGAGAACCAGGAAATCTACCAGAAAGCCTTCGACCTGATCGAACGCTACTTCAACACTGAAGACGAGGACCCGTCTCTGGCTCCGGCCGTCGACCTGCAGCAGCAGCAGTTCCTCTTCCAGCAGTGCGAGGCCCCGATGGAGGGCTTCCAGCTATAATGCTGAATCCTCCCTCTCCCCCTGTGCTCCACCTTCATCCTCACCTCTGCTCATTTCTCTCGCTCTCTGCCCACTGCCATGATCAAGGGCGACGACGACGACCCTCGGCGATTGATTTTAATCATTATCATGATTATGAAAAATGTAACATTACAGGAGCACGTGTGTGTGCGCGTACGTCCAACGTGGGTCAAGTTCCGCAGTCTTGTCAGCCAGTTCGTGAAGGTTTCACTCATCATTCTGTCTTGCGCTGAGCTCACCTCTGCGCCTAATTCCTCAGCACCTGGAGCCCTACTACCTGCTCAGGCCCCAGCATCTCCTACTAGCAGATTTTCCCGTAACACCACCCTCGTCTTACTTTTTTGGAATTCCTCCTCAGATCATCCCAAATGAAAAGCACTTCTCCGTGTTCCCGTAGGATTGGCGATCCCTATCTCTGAGTCAGTGGGAGTTTCAGGACTGCACTGCTTGTCTGATTGAAGCATTAATGACTCGCAAGACAGACAACCATGGACGTGATTTTACCCCCCTCCCACACACGCACACACACACACACAGAGAAGAATGATCCAACCTAAACACTGGACTGACCATGAGACGTTGACCACATATTTAAATGTGGTCACTGGACTGAATTGCCCACAGCGGGGCCACGTGGCCAGTCCCAAACCTCGGACTCAACTGACCTCTACAAAACGCACTTAAACGACTCAAAAAAAAAAAAAAAAAAAAGGGGGTGAATTACCTCCTCTCCGGCCATTGGATAAGTGACCACAGATGGACAAATTAGGAACCTGACTGTGTCGCTGAGGGGTGGAGCTTGTTGGTTACAGACCAGGCTGCTTGCGATCCCTCCTGGATTCTCATATCATGCATTCCTCTATCCAGTAATGGGACTTTTCCTCCTGCACAGGCTCCATCCTGAAGAGTTTAGACTGCCTCCTGCCTCTGGTGTGATGTGAATAACCCCATGGAACCATGGGATTTGGAGTCTTCCCTCGCACTGAGACAATTGGACAGACTTGGACAAGACAAAACAGACTATTTAACCCTGGATTCTGTCCAGCAGCAGACCAGCGGGAATTTTTATTATCTTTACCATACTTTCATTTCATTTGCAGCACTTTAGTTCAGGACTGATGCCTCATTGAGAGTATACCATAGTTTTTACATTAACTATTTAATTGGTTGATGACACGGCTCTTCCCTCCTCAGGAAGCGAGGTGTTGAGGTGTGATCTGTATCCTCAGTCCCTTTCTGGTGTAACAAGGATTACAATGTACTTCACTGTTTACCCTTCCTACAGAGGGACTCAAGCAGATTGTGGACTGAAACTGTTAGCACACTAATCAGTAGATCATACTGCCTCAGCAAAGCTACAAGAACAAGAAGTAAATCAAACCCTCTTTGGAAAATTGGCTGTTTAGGTTAGCATCTGTCATGTTGCTGATGGTGCCATAATCCTTATTCTACAGAAAATCCTTCCAGATAATTTCAACGAAAATCCAGATTAAAACTTGAAAATACTGGTGATCATCTTAGTTAGCTAAACTGAATGTTTGTTTACTAAGTCCTCTTTACATTGCTTACTTTTTGTCGAAATCTCTGCAAGAGATGACCAGCTCTACATGTACATTACTGTTTGTTGTATTGTTTGTGCAACTGTCCTGTTATGCCATTTGCATAAAAGCCGTTTCATGAACCATACTTTAAGTGAATCTGTTTCACTATAATTAGGACTCAGAATGAGGATCCGTTTATTGACATGGAAGGTAGTACTTTAACCTTCTGTGTAAGGCGGCAACCAATTATTTTTATTGTAGATGTCATAATATACTGACAAATCCATGACTAAGAAAAACAGCAAATGAAGGTGGAACAGTTTCATTTTCTGCTTAAAAAAATGATCCTTTGATTTACAAAAAATTCTGATTGTCATTAATTAATTGACTTAATATTTCAGCTCATTAACTGGGACAAGGGGAATCCCAGCACCCCGTCTACTACACTACATTATATAGTGAAAGGAAAATGTATTGTCAGTATTTACTGAGGAAATACTAGTGTAACAATAGTAATAACTTCAGTTCTACTGAGACCATAAACTGTGGAATTAGTTTATAGGAACCAGAATTAGATCAGCTCATTAAAATCAGGCAGAAAATCTCAAGAAACATCATTTTATTAAACTGAATTCCTTTGGTGCTCACTATATACAAACATGTATGTGACAAACCTAATCACATGATTCTGACAGGACAGACCGTTGTACAGATGGATCTTACGCCTGAGCCACTTCTTGATGTTCGCTTTAGACAACTTAAGACCATTTCAAACCTTTGGAGGTCTGAAGTGTCTTCACAAGGCGGATAAAAACAAAGACTGTTGCCTCTGAGGCAAATTTAAGAGCAGGAACATCTAAGGCATTAACGGAGAGCTTGAGAGGTTTATTAGAAACATTGACAGAGTACTTCAATCCCAACTGGTTGATCTGTGCAACTGATTTGTTTGAAAAACATTTTAAAACCTGCATTTTCCATTCTCCTCTAATATAACAAGTTTCCACCACATTAGCGGCGTTTCCCCAAAAACAGTTGCCAGTTTTTAACCTCAATACAAATCACACACTGGGTTTCAAAGTGATGAAATGAAAAAAAAAGTCCATAATTGTGTGCTCTGCTGGTTGAAAAAGTACAACTAAGTATCAATTGCTCTGATACCTTTTTGCTGCTCTGCTTCTCCAGAGGAACGGGAGTGGAGAGCTTTGACGCTGTGATACATACGGTAAGGAGGGGGACACTACTGGCCCAGTATTTGGGGAAAATGACATGGCTGTGCAGAGATGAGCCGTCCCTCGTCACTGAGCCTTCTGAGACAGAGCGGCGGCAGCAGCAGCAGCAGCAGCAGCAGCTTCCCCCTCCTTTTGTAGTTCCTGCCTCCACTTAGCTTTCTTCTCCATGTTTAACGCTGTCAAGGACTCGTGCCTGCTTGCAGCCTGCGAAAACAGGACAGAACACAGGTGATGCTATTTATGTCACCTGAAATACATAAACAGCAGCAACCTTTTAGGTTTTTTAAGATTTAGATTCACACAGTTGTGAACCATTCAACTAACTTGAACTCTTTGAAATCAGATACCGGACACGGCGCACTCGTGTATCGTCACCTACTCACCCTCTTGCCCAGGATCACCGTCACCAGACAGGCTCCAATTGTGACCGCCATCATCACATAGCAGGCTTTCACTCTGACTTTGTTTCTGGCAGCATCAAGCATCTCGAACCTGCGGCACAGGCAGGTGTATGAAAAGTACTTTCAAGAATAGTCTTTTCAACACACATCAGAAAACAATGTAGAACATCACAGCACAAAAGGGATGTTTATGTTCCTTGTTTCAGCTGCAATAATTAATCTGAGTTACAATTCAGTCGTCTGACACTTGTCCACACAATGACTCAAAACAGGCAAGTGTTTTTATGATACGGAGCCTTGCCTCATTGTGTGTACGTGAGGTGGGAGGTCTGCAGTTTGTATGCGTGACAATCAAGTCTTTTATCAAAGCAGCACATCAGATATTATCTCCACCCTTATGTCAGTAATTACCTTCCCCGCAAACAAACCCCATGTTTGAACTGGAGCAGTCTCACCACCGCTCATCCAGTTAGTAAGCTCCGTTTTTTGTGATGCAGCTTAACTAAATCACACACCGGGTCAATCAGATTCAAGTGCAGTGGGAGGTCTGGTATAAACAGGAAGAGGCTACTTACGAAACAAAGTCTGGTATCTGGTCTGGGGTCTTAAAACGTCCCGACCAGACCAAAAACTTCTTGTCCATCTCCGAGGGTCTGGAGCCTGGGATTCTGAACGCAGGGCGAGCTGCTGTATGACAGAACAAAGCACGCATTCAAAAAGGACAAATAAACAGAGCAGAAGTCCACAAATCCAAATTGTGATTAAAAAAACAGTGAATGGAGAGAAGTTCAGTATCACAGGCCCCACTCATTAGATCCAAAACCCTTGACTGTGACCCCACTTCCTGTGTTCCTCCTTGGGACTTGGAGAATGCTCACGCACTTTGCTATGACGACAACAAGCGACCACTGATGTAAATATCTATTTAAATATATGTGCTAGTGCTTAAATCTTATGTAGTCGTTTCCACACCAGATTGATTTGAGCTATCGGTTTTCCTATGAAAGCTTTTATCGGTGATTTCCAAGTTTATGAGACTTGAGATCAAGAGCAGGATGAGTGGTTGTAAATTTCTGTGGTTGAATTGGATCCAAAGCTCTACCTTCTGCTGGGGCTGCAGGCAGAGACTCTGCTTTGACCTCCTGCGGTTTATTGCACATCCCTCTGTGGCTCCATGTTTCAGCGGCCTGCCTGCACCTCTGACCTGTTGGGGTATGTAAGCAAACAAAAAAAAAAAATGTGCTGAACGGCTGAAAATAACTGATTTTCATTACTTGGATCAATGTGCAGATTCTTTTCATGCAATGATTTCATCAGAGCTCAAGAAGACAGCATTAATCTGCTTGTTTTAGTCAGTGTATTCAGTTTACAATGACAGCAAACAGAGGAAAGCGTCAAACTCTCACATTAAAGCTGCTGAAATCCTAGAATCAATTAACCAGTTTTGAAATTTAATTGATTATCAGAGTTTTTGCCACTTATTCTCAGCTGATCAACACATCATTGCAACTCTGATGTGCCGGATCTGAAGAGAATCTTTACCCTTAATTTGGGCTGCAAATAGTTATTATTTCCATTGTCAGTTAGTATGCTAATTACTTTCCATACATAAACCCAACAGCAACCAGTTTTACATTGATAAATCCAGTAAGTAGTCACAATATAACCCGTATCCTAGGAGCTGCTCACTTTCATGATAACATGGAGGCGTGTAATGTCAATAACAATGAAATATCGTGCAATGAAACAACAAAAAGTGTTTCAGTAAGACGTTTTTATGGGATGACTAAAAAAATGTCACAATACAGGAACTGTAATCATCCTTAAATCTATCAATACGGATGTGGAGTCACGTACCATTCACAGCCACATAATCAAACATCATTTAACTGAATCGTGGTGTAACAATGAGAAAACAGGTGATAATATGTTGGATAATTAGCTACAACTGCAGTCGGTAATTTAACAATCAACTTAACTACAAATACAAAGTGGAAGAAGAGTCAGTCCGACCCAGTTATTAAGCGAAAAACAACCCAACAATTCAACGTGATACGAACCTAAAACGTTGCCAATGGAAAAGCGAGACCTGACGAAATTCATGTTTTTGATAAAATTAATAAAATTCAATGAGTGAATCAGGCCATGCGTCGTAGAATACGGTCCAAACACGTATAGCCCACCATCAGCTGCTGAAAGTCAACTATCTGCCCAACAGGACCCAGTCACATAATCATAGGAGCCGGATCCATGCGCCTGATCAAAAATGGCACCGCGTTTATGTTAAAGTCTGTTTCCGCGGCTGGCGTTGCAGCACAGGTTGCAGCTGGTTATGGTTATGCATCACAAAGATGAATGATTATTGTTTATTTTCTTTAAGTTTGTCTTTAGATAAGTCCATGTTAAAACAATAATCAGGTGCTGAAGTTAAGTAAAGACGGTAAAACAATACACTCATTAACATTTTGTACAGCCTTATTACTGCAAGATTTAAAGGTCTCTAAGTGCTGCTCATTTTAAAAAATAAAAACATTCATGAATGAACCGTACTTATAATTATGTATAATAGCAATGCCAAAATAGTAAAGGTGCAGTTTCAGGATGTGGCGCAGTGCAAATACATCCACGGAGGAGAGGCACCGCTGTTTCTCTCACTGGTTAGGTGACCAGACTTTGACCCACGCATTTCACCACAACTTATGTAACTAACTGTAAAAAGGGCCGTTTGTTTAAATACAGACATTACATTTTTTTTTCGAGGTACGTTAAACTGAGATAAACCCATTAACATCACGAGTAAATTCGGTAAATACGTTATAATGTAAGTATATATTCAGCTTTCATTCAGGCATCTTCGCGAACAGTCACCTGGCGTCGCGTCTGCAGAGGACCCCGCAGTCCACTATGGCGGCGCCCGGTGGAACTTTAAACTGTGAGGACTTTTCAATGTTTCAGGTAATTTTAACGAAGCGTTAATTGATCTGTGCAAACGTGTCACGGAATGGAATCGATCCGAGTCGTTGCTCCTCGGAGGTTCCGGTGCCGTGTTGTTTATTTTCCGTGTAGTCCAGTGAATGAGTGACCCTCCTGAGCACTAATGCTCATTGTGGGATCTGGATCAGGAGACTGAACTGGCTACATGTGGTTTAATAACAGTAGTAAGAAAATAACAAATCCCCTGCGGTTGTAAACTGGTCTTCAGACAGTTTTATCTAATGGCATATTGTTATTACTAAAAGTGATAAATACTGCACAATATCAACTCTTTAGGCTTCCAGAAATCCTTCAAATCAGACAATTTAAGAACAGAAATATCAGCTACTCACAGTTTTTTTATTATGATGAGTCACACGTGTTGGTCCACAAGCCAAAAAGCTTTAGAACCACTGCTTTCTCTACAGAAACCTGAATTTGCATTGTCAGTGAAAAACATTAGTTATAAGCTGGGCACTAGCATTAATACAAGACTAAACTATGCTGCCTGTTCGTTTAAGTGTCAGTTGTTGTCTATACACAAGCAGCCATAGAATCTGCTCAAATAGAATTGCCTGAAATCTGCGACTCTTGTGAATGTTTTAATTTTCCAGTGAGTTCTTGGTCCTGTCACGTGTCTCCACCCAGTTGGATGTTTCTGTAATATCTTCAAAGGGAGATATTTCAGCTGAGTCCCTAATCAGATACACAAACCACCTCAGCTTGCTCCTTTTATATGTGAGGGAGCAGCAGCAGCTTTACACTGAGCTCCGCACCTCATCTTTAAGAGTGAGGCCAGCCGTGCCTTCAAAGGATGATTTCAGTTAACTGAAGCTGCCGGCTGTCTCTGTGTCCCTCTGTGCGTTTCTCAGGAGGTGCTGAAGGTGATGCGAACCATAGATGACCGCATCGTCCATGCCTTGAACACCACCGTGCCCACAGTCTCCTTCTCAGGCAAAGTGGATGCCACAAAAACATGCAAACAACTCTACGAATCTGTGAGTGTGACTGTCATGGCTGAAATCGTTTTTTGTTTGGGCTGTGTACGTTACTTGCAAATTATTTTCTCCTCCTTGCTCCTCACAGATGATGGAGGCCCATCTGAGCAGAGACAAAGCTATCAAGGCCTGTATAGCCCAAACATCTGAGGTGGTCGGACAACTGCGCGAGGAAAGAGCAAAAGACGGGGAAAACCTGGCAGTCAACAAGCAACTCAGAAAGGAGCAGACCAAAGTAAATCCTGTTTTTGAATATTAGAAAGCCCTGAACCCCTTAAAGCTGTTAGATGTGAGCAGTACTGTTAAGTAGGTCCATCTGCAGCTGGAAGATTCACTGAAAGATTTTCCCCATCCAGAGGGAATAAGGCTCCGTTCACTCAAATCACATAAACAAAATATTCTCACCCATCTGAGGGGATACTTAAGTTTTATGTGGCCAAATTCTAAGATGTCCACTCCCTCGCTCCTACTGCTACATGTGAATATGAGGGCAAAATAGCCCTGATGATGTCATAGTGATGTCATCAGGGTTGTTTAAGAGAGGGCTCAGAGACACATACTATTTTGATAGAAAGCTGGTGTGACATATAAGAGGCAAGGGGGAATCTAATGGAAAACGCTATTGAGCATTATGGGAATCGTAGGATCTAGTGTTTATTGGAATCTGGCTGATATTTGAGACTAAAAGTCACAATATTTCAGCCTCTGCTGCTTCAATTTTAACATTTTATTTCATGTTTATCAAACAACTTTATGAAAGTGCAATACAAAATCACTGAAGTACACTGTTTTAAAGTTTATAAATAATATAATCAGTTATCTTACTTTAAGTGAAAATAATACATCGAGATATGCAACTTTTTTTTTTCTTCTCTTCCTCGTCTCCAGTTAAAGCTCATGCAGTCAGAGCTGAATGTTGAAGAAGTTGTCAATGATAGAAGTCTGAAGGTATGCTCACTCTTCGTCCGTTAAAACCCTCATAAATGATCTGCCATTATCTGATACGTTACTTATTCCTGATCTCCTTTCTTCAGGTTTTCAGTGAAAGGTGCAGAATCCACTACATGCCTCCCAAGGTGAAGTGAAGCTCTGTCTGGCGAGATGAGCCGCTTCGCTTGAGGTTCAAACCCAGACTGCAGCTGTGACTGTGACCCGCTGCTGAGTCGTGACCGCAGGCTGTTCACCATCCAGACCTCTCTGACCTCTTCTCCGACTTCTATTCCACCGTGATTATGTATTGCATTACCACCGCTGTAAAACAGTCATCTGTATTCTTCTTTGATGAGAAACATTGTACAAAATCAGTTTTTTAAAAAGACAGTGAAATGTTTTCAAGTGACACAAGTTGTCCGAGTGATTCAGTTGTTTTTTTACATCCAAAAAAATGAGTGATACAGTTTAATCTGGGCTGTCTTAAATTCTTGTGCAAATCAATACAGATTTTTGGGAAGAATGTCACTCTGCCAGTCACTTGGTTTGTGCGGCACCACTTTGGTCCAGACAGAAATATCTCAACAACTGTTGGATGGATTAACACGCCATTTTGTCCACCTCGTGTCCATCTCAGGATGAATTGTAAGAACTCAAATCCTTAATTTACCACCTAGAAGCAACATCAGGTCATTTTTTTTATTATTCATGACCAGATACTATCAAAACTGAAGATATTTCCATCAGCCTCAGATAAACATTATACCTGCTAAACATGTTTAAATGCTATTGTGAGCATGTTAACATGCTAGGGTTAGCATTTAGGTCAAAGCAGCCTTACCAAAGTAGTCTTACAGAGCTAATTTGTTTTGGCTTAATTCAGGAAAGTTGTCAGACAGGACTGTAGTCGGTGTCAGTTAATTTCCTCATTTCGTTGGAATCTGTATCCTCACTTATTGTGTAATGTCTCAAGTATGTGTTAAATCTTATTCCTTGTTAAGGGCACCTTTTCGAAGGAACCAGGCAATAAGGAAGCGTTTTTCTGGTTTGTGTAATCCAAACCTGCAACATGGGGAAGTTTAATAACACTTAAGATAAGTTTGTGTAAATACAGGTGTTTGATGGGTGGATTGATTTACCAGGAGACTGTGGGATTAATTTAACCACAC
>NW_019524904.1:18121-23253 GCF_002814215.2 Seriola lalandi dorsalis | reverse complement strand
ACAATTAATTCATTTAAAGTCAAAGGTTCAAATCACTTTTAAAGGAAAATTGCAGTGTAGAATCATTTCAAAATAAAAGAAGCAGAGCGTTTTAATATGACACTGCAACCGCTGACACAGGCAGTGTGAGCACTTTAGAAAGGTACGAGAGGGTCATCTTCGGTTTTATGCTCTTGCACACCACGCAACACAACCTGTCCTCCATCGCACGGAAGTGCTTGGAAGACACTCAGGTGGATGTAGTTTACACCTCCAACATGAACCTGCGGGAAAAAGAGAGGAAAATTGGACATTTAAATAAATATTTATGTCGTCATCTTGTTACTCAAGAGTGAGGGTTTTCTACCTTTAGAGATCTGTTTAATAACTGGTCTTTACTGTCCGGCCTAAACATTTGACTTTATATTATTCACGATTCAACCTGTATATTATGTAAAGACACACATCAAATATCGGTCTCATTTACCTTAATGATGAAGTTTTGTCCAGCCACAATCTGCACTCTATATTTAACTGCTATGAATTCAGGGTACTTCCCTACATTGGGCTTCACCTGTTTATGAAGGAAATAACAGCAGATCTAGAATTATATACAAATTGTAACATATCAAAGTGAAAGGTTTGAAGAAAGAAATTTAGGTTGACACTTACCTGATCACAAATCGCCTGAATTTCCTTAGTGGCATTCTTGGTCTCACTAAATTGTCCGGCCATGTTTGACAAGTGATGAGGTTTGTTGAAGTCAGAAGAAAGGTCGGCTATGAGTCTTCAACTGTATCAAATGTGCCTGAATTTATACCTGTGTACCCACCGTGGCCATACGTGACAGGTGGCTCCACTTCATGTTGGGAGGAGCTACATGTGTAACCTCAAGCAAAGTTTTGTTCTTCTGTTATGAAGTCCTTTCAAAATTCTTATTTATACTGTGGGAACTTTTAAAAACGAGATGTTTCAAATCTAATTTAATATTGATCACATTGAATGGGTGGTACGGATCTCAACTGTAGAGATACTGTATAGTCTTACAGAGCTAATTTGTTTTGGCTTAATTCAGGAAAGTTGTCAGACAGGACTGTAGTCGGTGTCAGTTAATTTCCTCATTTCGTTGGAATCCGTATCCTCACTTATTGTGTAATGTCTCAAGTATGTGTTAAATCTTATTCCTTGTTAAGGGCACCTTTTCGAAGGAACCAGGCAATAAGGAAGCGTTTTTCTGGTTTGTGTAATCCAAACCTGCAACATGGGGAAGTTTAATAACACTTAAGATAAGTTTGTGTAAATACAGGTGTTTGATGGGTGGATTGATTTACCAGGAGACTGTGGGATTAATTTAACCACACGTTAATCCATACTAAAGAAAGGATCCTTACATCAGTGGAGACTATAACATCAACCTCCTCATTCACAGAAAGTGTAACTTACACAGGCACCATGCAATAGTAATCTTAATCCTATCCAATTTATAATTATATTATATTTATTATAAATTAGCAGCCAAGCCTGTGTCAATTAAAGATGAGACTTCACACAAGAAAAGAAAATTCAGCATGTTAGGATTTTTAAATGCTTTTTTTATTTCTTTTTAGAAAGTAGTGCATTCAGCTCGCTCCTGCCCAACACCAGATAAATCTAGACAATTAATTCATTTAAAGTCAAAGGTTCAAATCACTTTTAAAGGAAAATTGCAGTGTAGAATCATTTCAAAATAAAAGAAGCAGAGCGTTTTAATATGACACTGCAACCGCTGACACAGGCAGTGTGAGCACTTTAGAAAGGTACGAGAGGGTCATCTTCGGTTTTATGCTCTTGCACACCACGCAACACAACCTGTCCTCCATCGCACGGAAGTGCTTGGAAGACACTCAGGTGGATGTAGTTTACACCTCCAACATGAACCTGCGGGAAAAAGAGAGGAAAATTGGACATTTAAATAAATATTTATGTCGTCATCTTGTTACTCAAGAGTGAGGGTTTTCTACCTTCAGAGATCTGTTTAATAACTGGTCTTTACTGTCCGGCCTAAACATTTGAGTGCATTTTATTTTACTTCAACAAAGACATTTCTTTGTAGCCCACAGAACATTTTGACCATCACTTTGACATGAAAACAAACAATGTTGCAGTTGTCAAAAACACCATTTGCATTGAATTGTAGAAATGTTTGAGGAATAAAACGCCAGAGTGCGAAGGATTATTACAAATCTTAGTCCCAAACTGCAGACACCATTATTGTAAAGTACTTCTCTAGTGAACAATAATTCCAAGACAAAGAAAGACAAAGAAATAAATTAAAGTGTTTCCTTGTTTGAATAATCAGAACTCACAACGAGATGAGGGACTTCAACCGCATTGTATTGTGTAATACTATAATTTCAAGATAAGGAAGCAGTGCATTTTTGCCTGTAGGTACTTGTGAGGGAATTTGCCCTAACGTTACTGAGAAATGGTGTGGGATGATTATATAAATGCAGATTCCTTTTAACTTGCTCCCTCCAAGTACCATGCTGAAACTCTAAATCTTCCCATAACATTATTGAGAAGGAATATTGATTTAAAAATAAATAAAATCAAGGAATATATAATAATTTCAGGATAAAGGTGCAGGGCCTTTTGGTATGATACTGCAGCCTGTAGCAGAGAGCGTGATCACGTTAGACAAGGGTGGTACAGTCTTTTCTCTTGTTGTCCTCCAACACAGTCTGGCTCAAAAAGGGAGTAAATCCAGGTAGACTCATGCTAAAATGGCCAATTTTACAGCAGGAATAATGTCAACAGCCCGGTAGTCTCTATACCTAAATTCCTCTTTCATGACAACTTTCTATATAAAACTCGTCTATTTAAAATGTGTTCAAGTCATGTAAAATTATAATTGAGGGGATGGTTGCTTTGAGGAACAGGTGCCCATCAGTTAGCTAGATGTTCAGTGACACCTTAGCTAGTTTGAGTAACTGAAGGTGACTTCTGGGCCATGTTTGTGGTGTTGGTACCTTTTGGAGGATTTTTCATTATGGTTTATTGATTGGCTGATTGGTTATCAGAACACATGTGTTCTGATAGACTGCAGTCTGTGCTCCGACTGAAATTCTAGTACTACTTATTAATGTTAGCACTAGCTAATTGGCATGTATCTGCACCCAGCATACCTGGCTAGCTAGCTAATTAGCCCAGCTGTGCTAACGAAGCTAACGAGAGCATTTGTTTGCCATAGTTGTTAAACGTGCAGCTTTGAGAGTTAAGAGCCAACTCTGCTTCAAAACTGCAAATAAATTATACAGCTCTAGTAAAGGAATACCAATGCAATTCCCATAGCGTTTCTTGTTTGTGTTAAATTATCACATGGAAGTGTTTTGTTGACTATGCTGTCCATCTGAAATCTACAGATTTCCATCCTATGTGTCTTTGAACTATTGATACTTTACGCAAAACAGTTGATTATGAAGTGCAACAGCAGCAGAGGACTTGGCTCTTTGGTTGAGAGTGAAGTGGCTCTTAAAAGAGCCGTTGTTGATGTTGTTGTTGATGTTAGAGGAGGAGTAAACTTTAAGCTCTCTCTCCACGGATGCGGCGGGCCAGCTGGATGTCTTTGGGCATGATGGTGACCCTCTTGGCGTGGATGGCGCACAGGTTGGTGTCCTCGAACAGACCGACCAGGTAAGCCTCGCTGGCCTCCTGCAGAGCCATGACAGCGGAGCTCTGGAAGCGCAGGTCGGTCTTGAAGTCCTGAGCGATTTCTCGGACCAGGCGCTGGAAGGGCAGCTTGCGGATCAGCAGCTCGGTGGATTTCTGGTAGCGACGGATCTCTCTCAGAGCCACGGTACCGGGCCTGTAACGGTGAGGCTTCTTGACGCCGCCGGTGGCCGGGGCGCTTTTACGGGCAGCCTTGGTGGCCAGCTGCTTTCTGGGGGCTTTGCCTCCGGTAGATTTACGGGCGGTCTGCTTAGTTCTTGCCATTTTACTCCTTGTCTCTCTAAACAAAGTAGAAAAGTGTGAGGACTAGAAGCTCGGCTCGGCTCTTAAAGCGTGGGACCGGCTGTGAAACGGTGACGCCGCTTGAGATCCCCGGTCCTCATTGGTGACGGGCTCCTCCTGGAGCTCAGCACCGCCCACAGGAGCGAGCCGCCGCTGATCCTCGGCTGCTCATTGGACAAAAGTCCTTTCGAAACGGCCGCCAAATCTCCGAGCAGGCCGCCCTCTGCTGGAGCCTCTTTCCTGGTTGGTCTGACAGCAACAGTCTCTCTCTCTCTCTCTCTCTCTCCCCGCGGAGATATAAAGGAGGCTTGTGTCAGAGAGCGCCACACTTTGTGTGAGTTGACACTGTAGAGATCAAATCAAACAATATGAGTGGAAGAGGCAAAACCGGAGGCAAAGCCAGAGCGAAGGCAAAGACCCGCTCCTCCCGTGCTGGGCTCCAGTTCCCGGTCGGTCGTGTTCACAGGCTGCTGCGCAAAGGAAACTATGCGGAGCGTGTGGGTGCCGGTGCCCCCGTCTACCTGGCGGCTGTGCTGGAGTACCTGACCGCTGAGATCCTGGAGTTGGCGGGAAACGCAGCCCGTGACAACAAGAAGACCCGTATCATCCCCCGCCACCTGCAGCTGGCTGTCCGCAACGACGAGGAGCTCAACAAGCTCCTGGGCGGAGTGACCATCGCTCAGGGCGGCGTGCTGCCCAACATCCAGGCTGTTCTTCTGCCCAAGAAGACCGAGAAGCCCGCCAAGAAGTAGATCTGCTGGAAACACCAACGCAAAGGCTCTTTTAAGAGCCACACACTCACCTCTCAAACAGCAGTTCCTCGTGTCATCTATTATTCACATGAAACTAAGCATGAAAAGTATTCATCCAAATGGTCACTTTTTGTGCATATTATACCCTTACAATGACTAACATTATAAAATGTTAAAAAAATAAAGTCACTGATAGTAATAACTTGGATAAATAAATTGAAAACAAAACTAAAATTATTTTTTTGTGCTTATTACTTTAACTTTACTTCTATAAACCATCCGTCTATAATACAAACAGCTGTCCCACTGTTTGTTATGGTGTGTGGTTCATTTTACCTTTAAAACGAATGAATCATTTGAACATGAAGTTTTTTTTCAATCATTTTTTCAAATTGTAATATTCAGGTCACT
>NW_019524904.1:9016-18101 GCF_002814215.2 Seriola lalandi dorsalis | reverse complement strand
TCCTGGAGTTGGCGGGAAACGCAGCCCGTGACAACAAGAAGACCCGTATCATCCCCCGCCACCTGCAGCTGGCTGTCCGCAACGACGAGGAGCTCAACAAGCTCCTGGGCGGAGTGACCATCGCTCAGGGCGGCGTGCTGCCCAACATCCAGGCTGTTCTTCTGCCCAAGAAGACCGAGAAGCCCGCCAAGAAGTAGATCTGCTGGAAACACCAACACAAAGGCTCTTTTAAGAGCCACACACTCACCTCTCAAACAGCAGTTCCTCGTGTCTCTGATGCATATTTTTTGTATGTTTATAAGAGGAAAGTGTTTTTTATTTAAATGCATTTTTGTTTCGTTTTTTGGAACAAAACTTTATACAATCTTAAGAGCTATAATAATGAGCTGACATACAGACCCCTAATTGATTTAGTTTGAATCTTTGCCAATATCCATTTTGTGAGGAAGTGAAATCCACCACAATTTAGTTTGATTACATTTCATACATGTTGTGCGCACGCGCACACACAAGCACGTACTCACGCACGCACACACACGGTTGTCACAGTGTATGGGAGGATATAAGATTCAGTGTGATGACAGAAAGGTTGCAGTTTCATCAGCTCATTGGAATATTAGTTGAAATATTAAAGTCACTTTTTTCTATCATATGTTAGATGATCAGTACAGGCCAGTAATGATTTGGTTTCATTTTTGTTTACATAAATGTTACACCGAATCACTAGGCTTACTCTGAATTAAGTTAAAATCAATGCAGACAAAAGGTTTTAGAAACATAAATTGATACTGTAACTTTATTTGGCATTTTTATTAAATAACGAACTAACCTCGAACTCTAAATTGGACACAAATATAGACACGTGTCATCTTTGATCCTTCTCTAGATTTATGTAGACCTATGTAAATTATGTCCTTGTGTAACTTTCTTCTAGGAAGATTTGTTAGTGCTTCAGTGTACTGTTAGTAGGTGATGATCATATCTATACATCTTTGTCTACATCTCTAAGGTTGCCTCTTATTATGCAAATTTATTAGTATCAATAGTCGTGACAATTATCGGTTAGGAGGAACCTACTCTTTGTGACAATGTGTGTGTGGCTCTTAGAAGAGCCGTTGAGTAGGATTAACATGCGTTTCACTGAGGACAGCTCACTTCTTGGCTGCTACCTTCTTGGGGCTCTTGGCTGCTTTCTTGGTAGGTTCAGGTTTGTTGACCTTCTTGGGGGACGTTTTAGCTGCTGGCTTCTTGGCTGCTACAGGAGCGGACATCTTGGCATTAGTTTCAGCGTTCTTGTTTATCTTGTAGGAGCCGCACGCTCCGGTTCCCCTGATCTGGACCAGAGTCCCCTTAGCTACCAGGCCCCTGATGACAGTCCTGACGCGGGCCTTGTTCTTATCCACATCATAACCTATGGCGACCAGAGACTTCTTCAGGGCGGCTGATGACACGCCGCTCCGCTCCCTGGATGCGGCCACGGCTTTCACGACGAGCTCCCCGAGGGTGGGGCCGTCCTTCTTAGGTCTGGGGGCCCTGCGTTTATCTGCCTTAGCCCGGGCGGCGGCTGGGGCTACCTCTGCCATTATTTCCTCTTAGCTCAGGCTCAACTAGCAGTGACCAAAACACAACAAGCGGACTGTTGAAAAGCCCGGAGCAGGAGGCGGTACTTAAACACACCATGAGAACCGTGGAGACTCAGCCCAGCCCCGGCTCCTCCGTGCAGTCTCAACACCGGGACACTTGTGTTTTCTCCTCACCGAAAAAACAGTGAAAACTCCCCGTGGGAGAGGTGCTGAGGGCTGACAGTGAAGGGAGCCGATAGCGGACTTTATTCTCTACATATTGAAGTCATGAACAGCTCTAATAGTTTCTGCTTTTTCTTTGTGGAGCCTCGAAACCTCAGCTGTTCACCGTGGTGGCCACCGCTGCTCAGTGGCTTTCCCCTCTCATTTCTCTCCTAAAATGATTTAAAATGCACCACAGCTTCACCAAAACTAGTTTCTTAGCTGCTCCACATGTTTGTTCAGAGATCGCATGTAAAAATAACCTCGTGCTGATGACCAGTGTTTAATAAAGTCGAGTTTCCTCCTAGCAGCTAACACACTGCTGATGGCTGAGGCTGACGGTGAAGTTTAGCCAGACTGTGTCAGAGCTGTCAACATTTCATGCTGAGGATGCGGGAGTTTATCGATCAAATTAAGAAATACATGTTAGTCTCATGTACCAGGACAAAGGAGTGAATGTCCAGGTTTTATATGACTCCAGATCAATGTCGAGAATACTTAATTGAAAACATACAAACACAAGAAGTGGAGCATCACATTGTTGGTACTTCAAACACTGTTTGTCTCACTTCAAGTTTTTGTTATCAATATCAGTTCAATAGATCCTACATCCAGATGTTGCAGTGATACAGCTGTGTATCAGTATAACAGGCTAGAGAAAGGAGAAAGTAAAGAGTCTTTGCTGAGTGTCATAAGTATTACACACAAAATAATTTAATGTACTGCCTTCATGATAAGAACAGTCACCCTCAAAAAGTGACTGACAGCATGTTCAAACAAGTTTCCTCTTGGCTGTACATATTAGAGCCCAAATGATTTATAGGTCTGACCTATCACAGATATATTAGTATAGACACATATATTCTCCAATATGTGCTGATAGGAATACTTTAATTAAGAAGCAATAATGCAGTGGAAACACTCGTGTCAAGTCAACTTATATAAGCAGCATTTTATGTATATTTGATCCTATGTTTTCATTCAAGTTAAATATATATACAGTGCTGTGAAAAAGTATTTGCCCCCTTACAGATTTCTTTTGTTTTTGCTTTTTGTCACACTTAAATGTTTCAGATCATTAAACAAATTTTAATATCAGACAAAGATAACCTGAGAAAATATAAAATGCAGTTTTTAAATGATGATTTCATTTATTAAGGGAAAAAAGCTATCCAAACCAACCTGGCCCTATGTGAAAAAATAATTGCCCCCCCTTGTTAAATCATGAATTAACTGGGATTAACCACATTTCTTGGAAAGCTGAGTTCAATTTCACTAGTTCCACCCAGGCCTGGTTACTGCCAGACCTGCAGAATCAACAAATCACTTAAATAGGACCTGTCTGAAGACATGAAGTGAGCTAAAAGATCTCAAAAAGCAACACATCATGCCCCGATCCAAAGAAATTCAAGAACAAAGTCATTGACATCTATCAGTCTGGAAAGGGTTACAAAGCCATTTCTGAAGCTTTGGGACTCCAGCGAACCACAGTGAGAGCCATTATCCACAAATGGAGAAAACATGGAACAGTGGTGAACCTTCCCAGAAGTGGCTGGTCGACCAAAATTACTCCAAGAGCGCTTCGACAACTCATCCAAGAGGTCACTAAAGAGCCCAGAACAAGATCTAAAGCACTGCAGGCCTCACTTGCCTCAGTTAAGGTGAGTGTTCATGCTTCAACAATAAGAAAGAGATTGGGCAAAAATGGCATCCATGGGAGAGTTCGAAGGCGAAAACCACTGCTGACCAAAAAGAACACAAAGGTCCGTCTCACATTTGCCATAAAACATCTAAATGATCCCCAAGACTTTTGGGGAAATATTCTGTGGACTGACGAGACAAAAGTGGAACTTTTTGGAAGGTGTGCGTCCCGTTACATCTGAGGTAAAACTAACACAATATTTCAGAAAAAGAACATCATACCGACAGTGACACATGGTGGTTGTAGTGTGATGGTCTGGGGCTGCTTTGCTGCTTCAGGACCTGGACAACTTGCTGTAAGTGATGGAACCATGAATTCTGCTCTCTACCAGAAAATCCTGAAGGAAAATGTCCGGCCATCAGTTCGTGACCTTAAGTTCAAGTGCACTTGGGTTAATGCAGCAGGACAATGATCCGAAGCACACCAGCAAGTCCACCTCTGAATGGCTCAAAAAAAAACAAAATTAAAGTTTTGGAGTGGCCTAGTCAAAGTCGGGACTTAAATCCGATTGAGATGCTGTGGCATGACCTTAAACAGGCCGTTCATGCTCGAAAACCCTCCAGTGTGGCTGAAATAAAACAATTCTGCAAGAAGAGTGGGCAAAAAATTCCTCCACAGCGATCTGAAAGACTCATTGCGTGTTATCGCAAACGCTTGATTGCAGTTGTTGCCACCAAGGGTGGCACAACCAGTTATTAGGTTTAGGGGATAATTACTTTTTCACATAGGGTCAGGTTGGTTTGGATAGTTTTTTTCCCTTAATAAATGAAATCATCATTTAAAAACTGCATTTTGTATTTTCTCAGGTTATCTTTGTCTGATATTAAAATTTGTTTGATGATCTGAAACATTTAAGTGTGACAAAAAAGCAAAAACAAAAGAAATCTGTAAGGGGGGCAAATACTTTTTCACAGCACTGTATATATAGTTGTCACCGAAGAGATTGTTTTCCACAGTGTATGGGAGGATATAAGATTCGTGTGATGGCAGGATGGATAGGCCAAGCCAAAAGAAATCTTCTAATACTGAGGCAGACAACCTACAGACGAGTGACAGTTTCATTAGCTTAAAGGAATATTAATTGGAATATTAATGAGTCACTTTTGGGTGAAATATGAAAAAGTTTGGTGGTTGAAGTGTATCTTTTATCACAGGCTCACTAATGTGCTCAGGTGCATGTTTCAAAGGCACTGTGTGAAGAGTTTAGAAAAAGTGGACATGATATTGATAGTAGATGTCATATCAAATCCCTTTCCTAAGACACATTTCTCTCTGTCATACTGGATCAACACACCATTGTAATCAGTGCAGCTGTCTGACATGAGAATCCCAAAGTGGACTTTCTATTTCACTGGAACCTTGTGACTCCGACAGCAGAGACCGAGTTAGGAAAAAACAAGCAGATGTCAAGGATTCATATTTATGTGAAAGCTGCGATAAGAGACAGTTATATGTTTAAGTTAATTTAGTAGTTTCATTTAAAATATATAATAATTCACAATCATAAATATAAGAATGAATATTTTAAAAGATTTTTAATATTTCATAGGAACCATTGTGTTGTGTGGGTTGGGGTGTGTTATTGTGGTTGCACCCTATGATCAGCATGTGAGACTGTGTGGGGTTCAATAAAAGTGACTGATTATTAATGTGCTTCACGTGATGGCAGCACATAGAACACCTGCGTTTAATTGGTCGTTAATTTTGCGTTTAAAGCCTTTGAAGCTGACGAATTGTGAGATTATGTTTGTAGGCTGTTTAGTGATTCTCTGGGGAATGATTTATATTAGTCGACTTAATTTATGATACTATTTATTTTACTTATTCAGTTCTCACGACAGAGGAGCAAAATAACCAACCCGAAGAGCGCCTTGTGCTTCAGCTTTGAGATAGCAACTGTACGGTAAGTTATAAAAATGGCTTTAGTTTCACTCATTTTCTGAGCTCCTTTGACAAAGTGCTACATCCACCACTCAACCTGCAGAAACCTCCGACCATTTAACTGTGCCGTGATGGACATTTTCTCTTTTAGAAGAAGTGTGTGGCTCTTAAAAGAGCCTTTGAGTTGGTTGCAGCTGAGCAGCAGAGCCGTTTACTTGGAGCTGGTGTACTTGGTGACGGCCTTGGTGCCCTCAGACACGGCGTGTTTGGCCAGCTCCCCGGGCAGCAGGAGCCGCACGGCGGTCTGGATCTCCCTGGAGGTGATGGTGGAGCGCTTGTTGTAGTGAGCCAGACGAGACGCCTCGGCAGCGATGCGCTCAAAGATGTCGTTGACGAAGGAGTTCATGATGCTCATGGCCTTGGAGGAGATACCAGTGTCGGGGTGCACCTGTTTGAGCACCTTGTACACGTAGATGGCGTAACTCTCCCTCCTGGTCTTTCTCTTCTTCTTGCCGCCCTTGGCTGCGGTCTTAGTCACGGCTTTCTTGGAGCCCTTCTTGGGCGCAGACTTTGCGGGTTCAGGCATTTTGGTTGGTTTCTACTTCACAGAAACGGATGAATCGGTGAAGGAAGCAGAGACTCTTGTTATGCAGGCTCCATGCAAATGAGTCTGTGTGGTCCCCTTCCTGTGATTGGTCGAACTGCTCACTGGGTGGTTTTGTCAGCGCGCAATCTGGAGCCAGTTTGTGCAGAGACAAAAGGAAGCACCACCCCTCCAAAAAAAAATAAAAAATAAAATTAGGATTGTTTATTCAAATTAAACAAGAAACTATAAGAGTGCCTTTGCCAATTTGTAACAAAGATTAAACTTAAACTTATTTGGAGCACAACCAGAGAAGTGGCGAACAGAGAAATCATGTATAAAAGTAAAGGATATGGGGAGTTTAGTTGCAGGTAAAAAGCAGCATTTGTTATAAATGTTTGTGCCATTTCTCTGAGTTGGTGAAACAGAAAGGAAATCAAAATTTCAGTCCATATATGGAAATATTATTAGATAAATCAATCTATGCATAGAGTGGAGTGTATTAACTTACTGCTTTTCATATATATGGGGGATCATCTAATCACAAAAACCCAACTAAGGGCAAAATTATAGGTTATAAAAATACAGAAACCCTTTCAGAGAGCGTTAGAAGTACCTGATCTGTAGTTTCAATGCTCTTTATGTAAGAACATGAAATTGAATGAAGAATACCAGATAAACCATAGTCATATCAAACTGATGTACAGTGACATGACCATGAAGCACTTTCTGACCCTCTGCAGGGGAAGGTTGCACGTACTGCGACACTGATCTGAGACCAGCATTGATTTCAGCAACCATTACACTATAATGTTAAACATGGACGTCTCTTGTCGGTCGTTTATTGAAACATTTATGATAAGGAAGTCTGCTGTTCATATTGATGTATTACGACCACTGTTATTGTTAGAAAAATTATCAGATAAACTCAGCAATACCATATGAAATTCACAAGACTAAGAGATGTATTTTTGCAGCAAGGGAACAAGTTACACACAAAGGGTTTGCAGTGCAAATGTTCAAAGAATACAAAGTTCACACAGGATTTATAACATGAGTGACCTCACATTGTTGCTGATATGAGTCATACAACTCAATAGAGAATTGTTTTATACCTTTATAAGAAATGTGTGGGTGCAGTAGCTGGGAAGAACAGAAGATCACTCCCCGATTTCTATCTTGAAAACAAACAACTTAATAATAAGAAAAGCTCACTGTATACAGTTCTTCTTTAGGATAATTAAGTGTATCTAGTCATAATGTACCATAATTCTTCCAACATTTTTGTTGTTATCGTTAACAATTTATAAACGTTATATTCAGAGGACATGAGCTCTTTGTGACTCGGTGTTTGGCTCTTAAAAGAGCCTTTGGGTTGTTTAGATGTTGGTGGTTGGAGAGTTTAACCGCCGAAGCCGTACAGAGTGCGGCCCTGTCTCTTGAGAGCATACACCACGTCCATGGCGGTCACGGTCTTCCTCTTGGCGTGCTCGGTGTAGGTGACGGCGTCACGGATGACGTTCTCCAGGAAGACCTTGAGCACACCGCGGGTCTCCTCGTAGATGAGACCGGAGATACGCTTGACTCCGCCACGGCGAGCCAGACGGCGGATGGCGGGCTTAGTGATTCCCTGGATGTTATCACGGAGAACTTTACGGTGACGCTTGGCGCCTCCTTTACCGAGTCCCTTTCCTCCTTTGCCTCTTCCACTCATGTTTACTATCTGGTCGACGTTAAGTCAATGATGATCACTCTGAGCTTCATAGCAATTCAAACCCTGTCTGAGGACGTGAAAGAAGACAGAGCAGAGGCGGGTAACTTCTTCTTCTGTGGATTTTCATGGCCGCTGATAATGAACTCTTTGCTGCATCAGCGCCACCTCCTGAACCGGAGCATGAATCATTCACAGAAAAACTACCAGGACTGAGTTTTTTTAATGGTGCTGGAATCTTCCTGTTTGTTAGATTAAAATGTTAAATATATTTATTCAGCAGTAACCTGATGGGGACAAAGTCCTAGGGGCAACAAAAGATAAAAATATGAATGGAACAGATACAGCATAAGTTTGTAGATCTATGTTTTCAACATCATAGACTGACAGCATCAGCTGGGTTTCATTTTTTCAGATGTTTATTCTTCATTTAAAAATCTTGTTCAACAGCATTCGATGAACTATACTTCAACATGTATTAAATGTGTTTACAGTGACTAAAATGCCATTAAATCGTTTCAGTCTATATGCAGCCTATATTCAATATCTCACTTTTAAACTACGTTTTTAAATGTTCAGGTATTTTCAGCTTCAATTCTGTCATCCTCACTCAGAAATAAATAATCTACGTTATATGATAGCTATGATAGGAATATTCCTCAGACCTTTTTTTTCCTGTAGTCATATTGTATCATCAGATCATTATAACCGTTGAGCATATATTGAGGAATCTAAATCTCATTATGAAAATATTATCAGTGAAGCTGATTCAAGTGTAAGCAGCATTTTAATGTTAATTGTTTAATGCTGGTCGAGGTGGACCTCCTTTATAAACCGTTTGGTTTTCGAATCTATAATAACGCATCATAGTTTAAGAGGATGAGGAGTGATATACTGAAAGTACATCAAGTTGTTTTAAGGTGGAGCAAGCAGCATGAGAATAAAGGTTATAGTTAAACACTGACATTATGATCGATTGTCCTCAAGATATGATTTATTCTGACGTTCTGGCCTTTAGTGTCTGTGCCAGTTGTTCCACAAGCTGCTTATAAGTCAAACTACTATTGAGCCAAAGTCCCCAGTGTTTATGAGACTAAACAATATCCGTTTCAGTACCATCAGGTGTATGGATGGCAGAATAAATGGGATCTGGATTTAGGGGTCATTGACAATAAAACATCTTGTTGTCAGTATAAGCTGGAGATTCTGTAGACGAGTCTGAAGAACATTATAGACATTGAAATAAAGTTCAAGTGGAGGAAAGGTTCTTAGCACAACCCAGACTGTGTCGTTTGTTAAGTGCAGTGGTCAAAAGTATTAAAAGCTTTGAATTGCTGTATGGTTTCCTCTCCAGGGGCCGTATAACATGATTTAACTGTGGTGTTTATTATTGTACTACACTCCCCTCCAAAAGTATTGGAACA
>NW_019524904.1:4678-8996 GCF_002814215.2 Seriola lalandi dorsalis | reverse complement strand
CTTTCTTGGAGCCCTTCTTGGGCGCAGACTTTGCGGGTTCAGGCATTTTGGTTGGTTTCTACTTCACAGAAACGGATGAATCGTTGAAGGAAGCAGAGACTCTTGTTATGCAGGCTCCATGCAAATGAGACTGTGTGGTCCCCTTCCTGTGATTGGTTAAACTACACATTGGGCTGGAGGTGGGGGTTGTGTTTCAATGGTAACCTTTCTTGTTAAAGTAGTCTGCAGTCTTGAGCCAGTTTGAGCAGATAAAAGGAAGAAAATATGTGGTTACCTTGTGAGAAATTGACATTTTAATTAATCATTAGATCAGTATGAACAATAAGCTTCAGTTGCAAAATACAATCACAAAAACAATAGATTGTATTTAACCTGTCTTGATACAGATTAAATATTAATCTATATGTTGAACAATAAATAAAAATACTGGGCTTGACAATTTGTAACAAAGATTGTAATGAAATAAATTATCGAAATAAACTGAATGTTAAGGAAATCTAAAGATACTAATATTTGTTAACATCTTCAAAAACACAACAAACACACTAACTTCCCTTCCAATCAGATAGTCTTCATCCAACCAACAAAAGCTTTGCAGCAGGTTAAAATCTGCCTTTGTAAAAAATATAATTCCCACCATTCTTGAAAAGTTTTCTGGGTTGATGAAACAGATGAGACAAATCAATATACATATATACATAGATACTTTATTTATAAAATTGGCCTATGAAGATGTTATTACAGAACATCAGCATTAATGTATAGATCAGAGCAGATTTTAATATGGGGGGGGCTTAGAAAAAAACCCAACTAACAGCAAATAACACGTTAGTTATATAATATATATATATATATATATATATATAAAACCTTTCAAAGAGCCTTAGAAGTGTCTGGCTGATATGTGAGCCGTGGTTTCATGGTGTTAATAGATAGATAGATAGATAGATAATATCCCTTAGCTCATTTGTGATAACAATAAATAAACTATAATTAAAGGTGTAATTATGTAACAATAGAACAAAAGAATGTAACTAAATAATGACTTATGTATAACTAATTATACCATCATGTACTGCTGGTCTACTAGAAGAAAAGATGCCATCCAACAGCTGAACTGTTGCATGTATCATGAGTTATATTGTGGGACAGACTGATGGACAGAGACAGTCATGATTGAAGCACGTGCTTTCTGAGCTCTGCAGGAGAAGGTTGTTTAAATAACATAAGTCCGCCATTCACATTAATTCAGCTCCATGCGCTATGCTTGCTGTTATAAACATTTGTCAATTAATTCATAAGCCTGTGGTGTGCTGTGAGGAGGATAAAGCTCTTTGTGACTCAGTGTTTGGCTCTTAAAAGAGCCTTTGGGTTGTTTAGATGTTGGTGGTTGGAGAGTTTAACCGCCGAAGCCGTACAGAGTGCGGCCCTGTCTCTTGAGAGCATACACCACGTCCATGGCGGTCACAGTCTTCCTCTTGGCGTGCTCGGTGTAGGTGACGGCGTCACGGATGACGTTCTCCAGGAAGACCTTGAGCACACCGCGGGTCTCCTCGTAGATGAGACCGGAGATACGCTTGACTCCGCCACGGCGAGCCAGACGGCGGATGGCGGGCTTAGTGATTCCCTGGATGTTATCACGGAGAACTTTACGGTGACGCTTGGCGCCTCCTTTACCGAGTCCCTTTCCTCCTTTGCCTCTTCCACTCATGTTTACTATCTGGTCGACGTTAAGTCAATGATGATCACTCTGAGCTTCACAGCAATTCAAACCCTGTCTGAGGACGTGAAAGAAGACAGAGCAGAGGCGGGTAACTTCTTCTTCTGTGGATTTTCATGGCCGCTGATAATGAACTCTTTGCTGCATTAGCGCCACCTCCTGAACCGGAGCATGAGTCAAGGCCGGAAGTTCGAGGTCTATTAGCCAGAAATAGACCAATCAGTTTGGAGTGAAATGGATCCTACAATACGTCTCTATGATCTCTATTGCAGTAGAACAATAAATGAATCTCAAATGTAAATTCTCTCATCTCTAACTGTTATCTCCCCTTCACCTTTTGCAGCACGCTCCCAGCTCGGCACACCAAACATGCTGGTTCCAGCACCTCCATATCCACACCACTGTCATTTCTGTAGTGTGATAGTGACTGCCATTTATAGAGAGGTAAGACTTTGTTACTTTTGATATGACATATTTAGATTCAGATCTGGGTATACATGCGTGGGTATTCAGTTATATTGCATTACACTTTATGAGTTGATCATACTTTATGCTTTGTATTCAAAATCAAACTATTTTAAATAAGGGCAACATGCTCGCTTCTCTTGGTTCTTGTTAAAAGTTTCCTGCAGCATTTGTCATCCAGTGGTCTCTTGTGAGGACATCAGGGAAGAGTCTGTTCCTCTCCACACACCTTGTTGGGCCCCGTCCTTTACAAAGGCCTCATCAACAGAAAATTACATTTTCATGCCCGACACGTTGTGAAAACTGCCACTAACTTTTTCGGCCATCTGCAAAAATATCTTACTCAAAATTAGGTTCTCTATCTTTTTTTCTAATAATTTGTGCAGCCAAAGACTGACCGGAAAATATTTCTGAGATTAGGCTTCAGAGAAGAAAAGCAACATTTGAATCTCTGTCTTTTTTCTTTTTTTTTTTGATACATTCTTTATTATTTATTTCTAAAATACTGCTATCAACTTTTGAGTATCATCTTATGCTGCATATGCATTAACACTTTAGAAAAGAAACTCTATAACATTATTGTACAAGAATTTTATTGTGTATAATTCTTTAAGGATAAAGGAGCAGAGTATGTTGTTATGAGGCTGCAGCAGTTGAAACAGGCAGTGTGATCACATTACAAATGTACAATGGTATCGTCTTTGTCGTCATGTACGCTGGTCAGCACGACTTCTCCTCCATCATATGGACGGCTTTGGTAAACTTTCAGGTGAAGGTAAATGTGCCCTCCTACATGAACCTGCAGGGAAGAGAGAGTAAAAATGACAGAAACATTGAGGATCTTCTACCATTTAAAAGTTCACCTGGATGCCACAATTAATTTAGTCCATATCCGTACACCTGAGACTTTCTTTCTTTACTTTGAAACAAATAATATCACAACATTAATTACCTTGATCAGGTAGTTTGTTCCATTTACAACTTGGCTGGTGTATTTAACTGCTCTGAATTCCTCATAAACCTTCTTTGTGTTTTTCTGTACTTCGCCCTTCACCTGTGTGTGAAGGAAATAAAAATTGATGTAAATCCAGAGTTAAATGCAGACCTCAGAATCGTGTGAGAGGTTGTGAAAAACGAAAATAGACTGAAGCTCACCTGATCACAAATCTTCTGGATTTCCTCAGTGGCATCCATTGGGTCAGTGAATCCTCCAGGCATGTTAGTCATCGTCTCAAGGTCCGTTAACAGAGTTAACAAGTTAACAGAGAAGTCAGTCGTCTGCTTTTAATGTCTCAAGTGTTCATTTCCAGCTGGTTATCAGACATATTTATACTGTGTAACTACCCTTAGATACGCACTGAAAGGTGGATCTGATGTCGGGTGGAGCTGTTGTATACGTGTAACCACAGCCCACATATGAGTGTGGTTAGTGTTGCTCATCCTTGATGAATTTCTCCACATATTGCAGCTAACACTGTGGCACTTCTCATAAACTGCACGTCTCAGATTGTGTAATTCAGATTCTGATCCTCTGGCGTATCTTTAAAGAAGCTGTGACCAAGAAGCTTTTATACTGACAAATGTTCAACTAATCCCAAATATGTGAAAGGTGTTGTTTGTAGTGACGAAACCACAGGTTATTACCATCTTACTTTTGAGTTCCCCTTCGCTCTATGGAGCATTTTAGGTGTAAGGAACATCACGGGCAGGCTACATTTAGGGTATCTTGAAAATCAAATGCAGGTTTAAAGAAACAGGCCACCATTTTGGGAAATATGTTTATAAGCTCTCATGTCTTTATGGTAAATATGAAGCTGTCTGGCTGAAAACAGCAGACAATTTGTTCAACTTAGCTATGGCTCCTTGCCAAGCCGTGCGGCACCTAATCCCCATGATACCACAACTTATGTGTTTTTACACTTCAGTGGATTAAACTAAAGAGATATGTTTTAATTAGCGGTGCTGGAAGGTGAATTGTTATATTATATAAGCCAGGCTGGCTGCCGCTGCTTTGATGCTAAACATGACACAATGAACTCTGGGCTTTCTTTGCAAAACTGGCTGCTTTTTCTCACTCAAAGCTGACCTTTGGTGATGGAGGCAGATCAGTCTTCATAATGCCAGTAATAATTT
>NW_019524904.1:3119-4658 GCF_002814215.2 Seriola lalandi dorsalis | reverse complement strand
GGTCTCGACCTGACTCCAGTTCGTCATCGTAACCGACTTGAGTGGGCAAATGCTCACATTCGATGGCGTATGTTATGGACAACGAACACAGGTGCATTTTATTGATGGCATTGTGAATGCACGGCCCCATGTTGCAAGGATCTGTACACAATTCCTGGAAGCTGAAAACATCCCAGTTCTTGCATGGCCAGCATACTCACCGGACACGTCACCCATTGAGCATGTTTGGGATGCTCTGGATCGGCGTATACGACAGCATTTTCCAGTCCCTGCCAATATCCAGCAACTTCACACAGTCATTGAAGAGGAGTGGACCAACATTCCTCAGGCCACAATCAACAACCTGATCAACTCTATGCGAAGGAGATGTGTTGCACTGCGTGAGGCAAATGGTGGTTTCACCAGATACTGACTGGTTTTCTGACTCCCCCCAGACCCCCCCAATAAAGCAAAACTGCACATTTCAGAGTGGCCTTTTATTGTGGCCAGCCTGAGGCACACCTGTGCAATAATCATGTCTAATCAGCATCTTGATATGCCACACCTGTGAGGTGGGATGGATTATCTCTACTCACTATCACAGATTTAGACAGATTTGTGAACAGTATTTGAGAAAAATGGTTATTTTGTGTATATAGAAAATGTTTTCGATCTTTGAGTTCATCTCATGAAAAATGGGAGCAAAAACAAAAGTGTTGCATTTATATTTTTGTTCAGTGTATAAATGCAGTCTGCACAAGTAAAACCCAAATCTGAAACTGAGCGTAGACATTCAGCTGTCTCTTATACACATCTACTGCACGTCTCTATGTACATATTTACTGCTGACAGTTATAGAAGTTTAAGTGTCCTGAGTCATTTCAGTATGGTTGGTGTTCTGCATGTAACACCATCACTTCTTCATATTATCAGTAGTTCCATTGTGCCTGTATGGATGGTAGAGGTTATGTGCTCACAAATGCATGGAATAGTGTATTTGTTTTGTTTTGTTTTTGTTTTACATATTAAAGTAGCCGGTGTAGTTGCTTTACTTTTGGTAAATAATGAGCATTTAAAGCTCATCCAGTCAGCCGTCTCCTGTTAATCTCGTTTTGTCAATAAAAAAGAAAGAAATGTAGAAAGAAAGAAAATGAATCACAATTATATTTTAAAAAGCAACATCAGAGAGCTAAGAGAGCTGCGGGAAAAATAAAAAGGGCAAATATCTGCAAAGTTATTTGATTTAGGAACAGAAAATCATGCAGCATGTGCTTCACAAAGAGGAACAGCAGTCACGAGATGAAACTGGCTGACTGGGATGTGAGTAATGAGTAAATTCAACCCACTGTTGCCAAGCACAGCTGCAGTGTGATTGTAGTCACTTCAAGTCACAATAAGGTTGTGTGATTAATGGTTTCAACATTTCTAACTGGCTTGCAGGATTTCATTTGTCTTGGGGGGGGGGGGGGGGGGGGGGGGGTTTAGTAGATTGTGTAAGACACATATTTCACAGACACAGGTTAGTGAGGTCTGTCAACAGTTTAATGCACATTATGCACA
>NW_019524904.1:2667-2981 GCF_002814215.2 Seriola lalandi dorsalis | reverse complement strand
TTAGTTCTTGCCATTTTACTCCTTGTCTCTCTAAACAAAGTAGAAAAGTGTGAGGACTAGAAGCTCGGCTCGGCTCTTAAAGCGTGGGACCGGCTGTGAAACGGTGACGCCGCTTGAGATCCCCGGTCCTCATTGGTGACGGGCTCCTCCTGGAGCTCAGCACCGCCCACAGGAGCGAGCCGCCGCTGATCCTCGGCTGCTCATTGGACAAAAGTCCTTTCGAAACGGCCGCCAAATCTCAGAGCAGGCCGCCCTCTGCTGGAGCCTCTTTCCTGGTTGGTCTGACAGCAACAGTCTCTCTCTTTCTCTCTCTC
>NW_019524904.1:0-2314 GCF_002814215.2 Seriola lalandi dorsalis | reverse complement strand
AATTCTTTGATAAATACTGTGCATTAATTAACACATGTAAATGTCCTTAAACTTGCTTCAAATTATATTATAGTGTGTTAGATATCATTGATTTCATGTTGACATATTGATTATGAATGCTAAAGAGAGGGACTATTACATGGCTCCACACCCTGGAAATGTTTTACTCAGTGCACTGTAACCCCAAATTATTAAACAAATCTATATAAAATGCTTCAGAGGGGATTTTTTTTTGTTTGTTTTTTCTCCACATACATTGGAAAGAGTCCCAAAAAAAAAAAAATTTTTTTTAAAAAACAGAGTCAGAGTGACAAAGCTTCAGAGGGGACTTTGCATTGAGATCCATAAATCAATCAAATAGTTTGGAACAATGTCAACAACTGCCACGTTTAGTTGATACAAAATCTTATAGTAACTTGTTTTAGATGACACATTTCAGTTTTTAAGTTTGATACTTTTGCATACGTTGCAAAAAATATGTCATTATGGGTTATTCAGAGTAGAGGGAGCAAAAAGTGAAGGGGCCTGAACACTTTCTGAAGCCGCTGTATGACCTGAAGCTAACTCACGATTCAGAAACCACCACAGAGAGAAAAGCAAGAATTAAGACGATCACAACAAATATGATTAATTCAATTATTTATTTATTTCACCTTGTACAAAATAGGTTCCCATTTGACATATTCCTACCATCATGACCTGCAATCCATAATACAGTATGTTATTACATGTTAGCACTGGTTAATGTAAAAAGGCCAGGATAATGTAATAAAGCTGATTAAAATGACAGTGGAGCCTGTAGGCACTGCTAGGATGCTTTGCTTGGTTACGGATCCCGTTAGAAATACTCAATAGGATCATGGTGGCTCTTGGCTTGCTGTAAATCGCTCAGCTGAAGTTCCTCTCCATGACACGGCAGTGTCTTGTAAACACGGAGGTGAATATGTTCATCTCCTCCCACATGGACCTGCAAGGAAGCAAAAGTAAGAGTTTGTGTTCACCCGATGAATCGAGTCCCAGTAATCACCCTCCTTAAAGCTCTGTTTTGCTCTCCAACAACTCCAGAGAAAAACAGGAACCATATAATGGATTTTTTTTCTTTTGCTGGAAAAGGTGGGTCATTGCTAAAAAAAAAAAAAAAAAAGTGCAATGCAAGACGAAAACTGATGCCTGATGTTTCAAAAATTTTTGGTAAAAAGTGTGAGTTTGGGATATTGATATTTGATGATTAAATGTTCTGATTTTGTTTGGAGATCAGTTTGAATGTTTTGATATGATATGTGAACAAATGTAACAAGTATTATCAGACATGATATTTTCATTTTGTCAAAGTAGCTTTTGTTCGTACAAGATTTTAAAGAAAAAAGAAAAAAACCCTCTGCATTGTAAATAATAATCACCTTAATGAAGTAGTTGGTCCCGGCCACAAGCTGCGTTTTGTAGCTCTTGGCTGTGAAAACATCGTAGGTCTTCCCTGCCTTGGTCTCTGCTTTGGACTTAACCTGAATAACAATGAAGTGACACCAATATCAAAAATGAAACACGGGCCCTGTTTACTGTGTGTGAATAGTTCTGAAGGAACAAAGTCCAAGTGTAACAATGATCATTTCTCCACTTACGCTGTCAGTGATCTTCTGAATTTCTTCGTTGGCATCAATAGCCTCCCCAACACCTCCACACATACTCTGCATTGTGACAGTTTTCTGTGGAAAAGCGAGGAAATGAAGGAAACTGTCTGCGTCTGTGTTTTTGAGCTGCTCACTTTGAGTCACTGAATCATATGATGCTTTGGACCGTACCATCAGCGTAGGAGGAGGAGGGGGGGGGGGTTCAAACGATGCTGCTACCCGATTACATTATCTGATTTGAATTTTTTTTTTTATTAGTTTTGTATTTCTAATGCAAATCACTTAAAGTAGCAGGAAAGGAGGCACATAAAACATATGGAGACATTTTTCTTTGTTTGTCACTCTTTAAAGTGTGCTGGTCCGAGGCGTGGCTGAGCTGGGATGTGTCAGCTGGGCATGTGTTCAATACTGACTGCGAGGAAGTGACAGGTTTCAAAAATAAGTGGGCGAAATAATGGCTGCTTCGTTAGGGTGAGCACCGCGTGGGTCTAATGCCCGCGTGGACCGTTTGGGGTATGTCATTCACTCCCTGTGTCCCCTGTCTGTCTCCACTGTCTCTTTCAAAAAATAAAAAAGTTTCACCGATATGTTCCTGCACTACCGGATTCATCGGTCTCAGGACTGTATTTCTAGGACCCTGATTTTCCCGACAGTGCCATCTAGAGAATTGGATGACCGCAAACAAA
>NW_019524903.1:6692-7244 GCF_002814215.2 Seriola lalandi dorsalis | reverse complement strand
GGGGGGGGATTGGAGGGAAAATAAAACTGTATCTGAGAATCGATTCGAAACGCAGCAGGAGACGTTCACTCTGTCTCTTCATCCACCAAGAAGGTCCGTCCATCCATCCATCCGTCCATCCATCCATCCATCCGTCCATCCATCCATCCATCCATCCATCCATCCATCCATCCATCCGTCCATCCATCCATCCATCCATCCATCCATCCATCCATCCGTCCATCCAAAGAACCATAGAACTATTCATCCATTCACCACTAAAACCATCCATTGTTAATTTCCAGACGCCTGCCGAGTGTTTTTCTTTCTTTTGCTGAAACACACAGCAGATAAAATGTTATTAGTATTAAAATTATGTACAGACATTTTCATTTAACAATAACATTGCAGTTTCAAATAGCTTGAAATAAAATGTATGTTATGCATTCAAATACAACATGAATTCAAATTTGTTTTATTGAACACACACACACACACACACACACACACACACACACACACACACACACGCCCCTCCACCCCCTGCCCTTGTTATTCATCCATTTTCAGATA
>NW_019524903.1:3707-4140 GCF_002814215.2 Seriola lalandi dorsalis | reverse complement strand
AGCTCGAGTGTCGGCCATTATCCTCCTCAGCGAGAGGACGACGGCTGAACAGCCTTCACACAAACACTGATAAATAACTGCTGGCAGCTCCAGAGGACGGCTGAGAGTCCAGAGACATTTCATGAAGAGAAAGACGTGTCAGATGTGACTGAGTAAACGCAGGTCAATCGTCATTACAGCAGCCTTTTGGACAATGCTTCATTAAATACTAAAACTGTGGGAAAACCATCTGACTACATGGACTGCAGCACTGATCACTTCCGCTGTGGACAGGAAGTCAAACGACGAATCAACTGAGTCGCAGCGCCTCCTTGTTGCTGTAATTATATAATTGTTGAGTTTAGCTGTAACGTTCAGGAGGTCTTCACCTGCTGGAGGACGGAGGCCTGTGAGGCTCACAGGTGTTTCACGGCCTGACGTCTGTATATTCGAC
>NW_019524903.1:2041-3687 GCF_002814215.2 Seriola lalandi dorsalis | reverse complement strand
ATGATTTCAACCACCAACAGAAGCAGTAACTCGTGTCATCAGTCGGTACATGACATCACTACCTGTCGCTTTTCATAATAAAGGCATAAAATGACCCAAAAAATAATAACTTCAAACAAATTAGATTCGTACTGTGTGAAAATGTTCATTACACCAAGAAGGAAACCTGCAGGTGAGCTGACAGAGCAGGTGAACTCTCAGCTCCATTGATCTGGTCTGAGTCTTGGATTCGTTCATCCTGCTCAGGACCGTCTCCTCCGGGCTCAGGGAGCGGTCCAGTGCCGCCCTGTCATGGAGGTGTTGAACCAAACCAACCAGTTACTCCTCATCCTCATCCAAGTCTCGTTTTCTTTTTTCTTTTCCTCTTTGAAAACACAACCAATGATGCACGAATCTCTCCACTGTGGCTCCTCGTCTTTGGAGTGTTTCAAAAACAAACTCTGACGAGCGACATTAAGATTCCCAGTCTGACGTCCTGCAGAAGAGTTCACCTGTCAGACACCAGAACAACAGAACTGCAGGTGTCTTCTTCCTCTACAAACAAGTTAGTGTGTCAGTGATCCTGGACAATGCTTCATTAAATACTAAAACTGTGGGAAAACCATCTGACTACATGGACTGCAGCACCTGTCTCTTATACACATCTCGCAGGTGTTTTTTTTGACCGTTGCTGATTCTCGTGTGTATATTTCATGCAGTTAAAAAAAACACCTGCGAGATGTGTATAAGAGACAGCATGTCACATGACCACTCATGTTCGCAGGCCACGAAGGTCCAACAGGTGGATCCTTGGAAGATGCAGCCAATTGAGACGCAGCTCGCAGGTGTTTTTTTTAACTGCATGAAATATACACACGAGAATCAGCAACGGTCAAAATTACGACCAGATATTTGGAAACATTAAAACGGAGAATTTAAATTCACAGCGGCTGCTAGCAGACACTTAACGCTGTTTGTTTTCATCTTTCGGGAACGGGTCACATGACAGGAGCGCAATGACGTCGTGACTGATGAGACCCAATCAGGGAGGAAACGCGTCATCGTTTCCAGGAGCTCGAAGTCTCTCGAGTCGTGTGAACGCCAGGAATAAACTCAGCTGTTTAAAACTAACTAACTAAAACTAACTTTTCGTCCGATCATTTCAAAACATAAAGCTTCACAGAATCCAGCGAACTGATGCAGACGCTTCAGCTACAGGTGAAATTAATGTCATAAATATTAAATGTAATAATTTACTGCTTGGAAAATATAAAAGACAAGCTTTTTAATTTTCCAACAACAAACCTTCCCCTTTGGCGAAGTTTGCACATGAACATATAAATATAATAACTGCTCGATATGTGACGTGTACGTACGTATGTGTGTGTGTGTGTGTGTGTTGGACTGTTCATTCACACAGTGAAGGATGGCGGAGACTCCCACAGCGAAATGAAGAAAACCATCAAGGTAAAATAAACCAGGAGTAAAGAGAGAATCAATCAGCTGATGTCACCACAGACATTTACCCAAACCTCCGTCTACATTCACCTCAGAGCGGGAATGGATCAAAATGAATGAAGCGACATGTCAAAACACACACACACACACACACACACACACACACACACACACACACACTCTCTGATTCGTCATGGCCGTCGCTGCAG
>NW_019524903.1:0-2021 GCF_002814215.2 Seriola lalandi dorsalis | reverse complement strand
AAATGAAGAAAACCATCAAGGTAAAATAAACCAGGAGTAAAGAGAGAATCAATCAGCTGATGTCACCACAGACATTTACCCAAACCTCCGTCTACATTCACCTCAGAGCGGGAATGGATCAAAATGAATGAAGCGACATGTCAAAACACACACACACACACACACACACACACACACACACACACACACTCTCTGATTCGTCATGGCCGTCGCTGCAGGGCCCCGAGGCTGAAAAAAAAAGGAAAAACTCCACCGTTGTTTTTATGGAGATAATGTCCCTCGCCCATTTAAAGGTGTCGCTGTGATTTATGGGAAACATTGTCGCAGCTGGCCTCTGGATTACCATCTCTCTCTCACTGAGGAATGACCATATGCAAGCTCCAGATAACAAATAATACATAATTGTGTCATTTCTTTTCCCAGCACTGCTTTACCTGTATTTGTAGAAAACCGGCGAGTGTTTTGTGTCGCGTCGACCTCGTGATTTATTACGGAGCTTCTTCTCAGCTCCGACTTATTTGTCGCGTTTTCATATCCAGCCACAGATGTTTAAGAGCTGAGCCAAACAAAACCACAGAGAGGTCACTTCAAATTCTGCAGGGTTCGTCCTCTGGGGAGCAGGAAGAAGATCAGACAATCTGACCACCGTTTAGTTCTTATTATAAACAGCTCCCATGAGTCTTTGCTGTCAAAGCCTCGCGCTTACAGTCGCTCAGATAAGGGGGAAACCATCAACCTCGCTGAGCAACATCAGACTAAACAAACTTTATCTTTACATGTGTGAACAGTTTTTCTGGGTGTCGACACCATCCTTCCTTTAACCCCAGTGTAACTCCCCCTGACACCATGTAATCACAAGCACAACAACAGAAGACTCCTCTAAAAGCAAACAGCTGTGCATTTCAAGCATTTCTAGCTAATCCTATCTGTTGTTAATAGTCTTTATTTGAGACTGAACATCTGTATGTTTTTAGTTAATTGAAGGATATTATCGATCATGTTGTTTTTGCTTGTAAAAGCCCAACTACATAATTAACAACAGCTATAAACTCTTTGTTCAACACATTAATTTCATACCTTGTTTTGAAACTACATTAAATTGCATTGTCCAAATAAATAAATACACACACACACAAAAAACTAAAACATTAATGTGACTAACCAACAAAAATCCAGACAAAATGAATCAAGTAGGACAAAGAATATATTTCTCCCTATAAAACTAAGAACAAGTAACTGCAATGAGTTTTAATACTGTGTTTTAATTGTTCATCTACACTGGGAGAGCATGAAACACACTTTCTTATAGTAAAAACTCAAACCAACAATGTGTTAATCTGTCTCTCAATACTTTCTGATGCTTCTACTCGGCCCATTGTTTCCTACTGAAGATTTAAATTTTTAAAACCACCTCATAAATATATAGTTTCATTTATAAAAAGTTGCAGTAATTTTCTAAAACAGCTGCTCACTGTAGTTTTCCATAAAACAAAGAGGAGGAGACACATTCAGCATTTGCTGGGACTATTTTCAGCGGTGGATTAATCCACATGCGAGTGTTTGTGACAGCAGGACAGAGTGTTTGGGACCGGGTCAAAACAAGCTGCAGTGTTTGTTCGCGGTGATGACGGAACATGTCACGCAGTGCAACAGGGAAGTCACTGTGTTGTAATGGTTTCTGGAAACAATGGAGCTCTATGGCTCAGAGGAGTCGGATAAATCACAGGACTGTTGCTTCAGAGACGTTCAGTGTTAGTTTGAGTCTAAACATGAAGAGAAATCATCAGTCTTAGCGCACGTTTCGTCACTTCACAGACGTCTGTACGATTCCTTCAGACTGGAGAACTTCACATCAGGTCGATGATGATCAGACTCGGGACAGTGAGTGTTGTGTTTCCCATCGATCCCCCTCAGTAGGGCAGACTGCCGACGCTTCCTCAGGACGCACATTAAATATTCACATGCTCAGAGCGGTACGCTGCGACCGACTGAAGGATTCACTGACCTGACTTAACACGGCG
>NW_019524902.1:239018-261971 GCF_002814215.2 Seriola lalandi dorsalis | reverse complement strand
TTTTATGCCTTACTATACTAATACGTTTTTATTACTTTTTATGCCATACTATACTATGTCGTTTTTATGACTTTTTACGCCTTACTATACTATGACGTTTTATGCCTTACTATACTAATACGTTTTTATTACTTTTTTTGCCTTACTATACTATGACTTTTCATGCCTTACTATACTATGTCGCTTTTATGACTTTTTATGCCTTACTATACTATGACGTTTTATGCCTTACTATACTAATACGTTTTTATTACTTTTTATGCCATACTATACTATGTCGTTTTTATGACTTTTTACGCCTTACTATACTATGACGTTTTATGCCTTACTATACTAATACGTTTTTATTACTTTTTTTGCCTTACTATACTATGACTTTTCATGCCTTACTATACTATGTCGCTTTTATGACTTTTTATGCCTTACTATACTATGTTTTTATGACTTTTTAGGTCATACTATCCTATGACTTTTTAGGTCATACTATCCTATTACATTTTTATGACTTTTTATGCCATACTATACTATGTCTTTTTTATGACTTTTTATGCCTTACTATACTATGTTGTTTTTTTGCCTTACTATACTATGACTTTTCATGCCTTACTATACTATGTCGTTTCTATGCTTTTTTGCCATACTAACCTATGTCGTTTTTATGACTTTTTATGCCTTACTATACTATGATGTTTTTATGACTTTTTAGGTCATACTATACTATGTCGTTTTTATGACTTTTTATGGCTTACTATACTATGTGCTTTTTATGCCTTACTATACTATGTCTTTTTTATGACTTTTTATGCCTTACTATACTATGACTTTACATGCCTTACTATACTACGTCGTTTCTATGACTTTTTACGCCATACTAACCTATGTCGTTTCTATGACTTTTTACGCCATACTAACCTATGTCGTTTTTTATGACTTTTTACGCCTTACTATACTATGTCTTTTTTATGACTTTTCATGCCTTACTATACTATGACTTTTTATGCCTTACTATACTATGTCATTTTTGTGACTTTTTATGCCTTACTATACTATGACTTTTTATGACTTTTTATGACTTATTATACTATGACCTTTTTAGGACTTTTTATGCCTTACTATACTATGACTTTCGTGCCTTACTATATTATGTTGTTTTTTTGCCTTACTATACTATGACTTTTCATGCCTTACTATACTATGTCGTTTTTATGACTTTTTATGCCTTACTATACTATGACGTTTTTATGACTTTTTATGCCTTTCTGTAATATAACTTTTTATGCCTTACAATACTATGTTGTATTTATGACTTTTTATGCCTTACAATACTATGTTGTCTTTATGACTTTTTATGCCTCACTATACTATGACGTTTTTATGACTTTTTATGCCATACTATACTATGTCGTTTTTATGACTTTTTATGCCTTACTATACTATGACTTTACATGCCTTACTATACTATGTCGTTTCTATGACTTTTTACGCCATACTATACTATGTCGTTTTTATGACTTTTTATGCCTTACTATACTATGTCGTTTTTATGACTTTTTATGCCTTACTTTATTACGACTTTTTATGCCTTTCTATACTATAACTTTTTATGCCTTTCTATACTATGACGTTTTTATGACTTTTTATGCCTTTCTATACTATAACTTTTTATGCCTTTCTATACTATGACGTTTTTATGACTTTTTATGCCATACTATACTATGTCGTTTTTATGACTTTTTACGCCTTACTATACTATGTCTTTTTTATGCCTTACTATACTAATACGTTTTTATGACTTTTTATGCCATACTATACTATGTCGTTTTTATGACTTTTTATGCCTTACTATACTATGTCGTTTTTATGACTTTTTATGCCTTACTATACTATGACGTTTTTATGACTTTTTATGCCATACTATACTATGTCGTTTTTATGACTTTTTATGCCTCACTATACTATGACGTTTTTATGACTTTTTATGCCATACTATACTATGTCGTTTTTATGACTTTTTAAACCTTACTATACTATGACGTTTTATGCCTTACTATACTAATACGTTTTTATGACTTTTTATGCCATACTATACTATGTCGTTTTTATGACTTTTTATGCCATACTATACTATGTCGATTTTATGACTTTTTATGCCATACTATACTATGTCGTTTCTATGACTTTTTACGCCTTACTATACTATGACGTTTTTATGACTTTTTATGCCATACTATACTATGTCGTTTTTATGACTTTTTACGCCTTACTATACGATGACGTTTTATGCCTTACTATACTAATACGTTTTTATTACTTTTTATGCCATACTATACTATGTCGTTTTTATGACTTTTTACGCCTTACTATACTATGACGTTTTTATGACTTTTTATGCAATACTATACTATGACGTTTTTATGACTTTTTATGCCTTTCTGTAATATAACTTTTTATGCCTTACAATACTATGTTGTATTTATGACTTTTTATGCCTTACAATACTATGTTGTCTTTATGACTTTTTATGCCTTACTATACTATGTCATTTTTATGACTTTTTATGCCATACTATACTATGTCGTTTTCATGACTTTTTATGCCTTACTTTAATACGACTTTTTATGCCTTTCTATACTACAACTTTTTATGACTTACTATACTATGTCGTTTTCATGACTTTTTATGCCTTACTATACTATGTCGTTTTCATGACGTTTTATGCCTTACTATAACATGACGTCTTTTTAAAATTTTATGCCTTACTATACTATGTTTATTGATAATTTTATGCCTTACTATACTATAACGTTTCATGATAATTTTATGCCTCACTATATTATGATGTTTTTTGATTATTTTAAGTCTTATCATACTATGACCTTTTTTGACGTTTTATGCCATACTATACTATGACGTTTTTTTAATATCGTATGTCTTATTATACTATGTTTTTTGATAATTTTATGTCTCACTATACTATGACTTTTTTTGAAAATCTTATGTCATATTATACTATGACTTTTTAAAAATATTTTATATCTTACTATACTATTACTTTTTATGCCTTACTATATCATGATGTTTTTTGAAAATTTTATCCCTTACTATACTATGACATTTTTTGAAGATTTTTTGCCACACTATACTATTACATTTTCATGACTTATTATAGTATGACATTTTACAGGAGGGCAGAATTTTGAAATCTTCTGTTTATTCACTGGTTCATTCACCCCTAAATCAATAAACATGTACTGTATTGAACCGTAAGAGGGAAAACAATGTTCTGTCTTTGTTACTGATACAACATTAACAGTGATTGCGTTCTCTTAGGGACGCCAGGCGAGACTGATGGTTCTCTTCCCTCAAGACGTCGTGCTGCTGTCCTTGGACAATAAGCGTCTGAACATAACATACGAGGTAGTGTAACATTACTCTCCACTGTTGCACAACTGTAAACTTCTTGTAAAGATGGAACATTTTCTAACTCAAACATGCTGCCTGAAACGTCAGTAAATTCATTTCAACTAAGAAGCTAAAATGAAACACTCACTCCACAGTCATTTTATTGTCATCTTTAACAGGGCAGGTTGCCCCGACATGGCATCAGAGCCGTAGAGCGGTCAACACTGTCCGGACGGCTGGAGTTTGAGCTGATAGGTAAACTGTACAAAGCTGTGACACCAGTCCTCTTTTACCTGCAGTGATGGTTACAGTCATCTTATGTAATCACTGTTTTGTTTCAGGTGAGCTGGTGGACCCCTTGCAAGTTTCATGCACCTGCTTGGAGGATTATCAGAACTGGATTTTTCACTTACAACAGGTCAGACTCTAGAACATATAAGACTACCACTAATACGGTCCTTTGAACTTGACATAAACAAGAGATACACAACTGATTTAATATCATTCAAAGCTGCATTAAATTATCTTTTGGCCACTCAGGGGCAGCAGAATTTTGTTCCATTTCTTGATTTAGGGAAAAACAATACTTTCTGCAGTCCTGTTTGAAAGAAATATTCATGAGGGCCCAAGGTGACATCTCGTCGCAACTGTGCATCAACAAGGTTTTTGTCTTTGATCTGCAGCCAGACAGAAGCAGCATCCCTGCGAGTCAGGCTGCTCCTCCAATCGTGCCAAAGCTGCAGAGGAGCAGGAAGGAGTCCCAGGAGCCGATGATTCTTGCCGACCAATGTCAAATCAATGGACGCAGCTGACTCACCAGAAAGCTTGAAATTTTCCTGTAATTACAAAATATAAAACTGTGTAGATAGCATGTACATATTACTTTTATGTCTAATTGTGCCACAAAATGGAGACACAGCAGTGAAGAGGTTCTGAAATGTTATATATCTGGGTGATTTCATCTCTCTGAGAGACTGAAGAGATACTTTTAGTTCTTCTTTCATGTGGGGACAAACTGAAACAAGGCCATGACCTAGATTAAGAGCAGATCACAGCTGAGGAAATGTTAGATGAAGAGATTGTAGAGCTGTAGAGGAACAAACTGTACATACAGGCATACACATGATAGTTTACCTTTTCAGAATAAACTGTTTAAAAGTGGGGTTAGAGAAAATCATTATTTCAACACAAAATAAAATGGAAGAATCAGTTTTTATTTCAGTGGTTAAACATTTACAGTAGTGTGGAGAAATCCAGTAAACATCCAGTGTATTACAGTATTTATATTCATCATGGTATTAGAAATTACTCTGACTGCAACGTTTATAGATATGGAATGTCATAATATCTGTTACATCTTTTTTTCATATAAATTATTGTCAAAAAAAAAGTGAACCATTTTCTACGCTTTATACATGAAGCCATCTACAGTAAAATTCAATTTACATCAGAATCTCCTTAGAGAACAACCAGCTAGAGGAGTATAAATACACATGCTGCAACAGCAACCACTTAAATTACAACTAACAACTTAGATATAGAAAAAAAAAGTAGGGTTACAAACATTTCATGTGCCACTGGTCGAGTTTTTGAATGTTGATTATAGTGGTTCATTAACAACAGGTCTCAGCTCAGTTACACTGTGCTATTGATCATCTGGGGATTTCTACATTTAACGAGGGGAATGGTGTGAATGACGTCGGCCTCAATATGAATCAGTGCTTTTTGTAAAACTGCATTATTTTATTCTGTATTATTAGTGTAATACAATAATGTCGAGCTTTCATTCAACTGGTGCTAAACTGGGGCTTGTCAAAGTTTTATAATTAGTACATTTGAAGATAAATTTGCATATTTACTACACAGGTGGGTAACGTTAATGCGTTCCAAGGTAAATTTGGTATTTTTTTTCCACTTCCCAGTTTTAAAGGGCAAAGCTAGAGTCAGTTTATTTACTTTTACTGTCAACAAATGCCATGAAAAGATCAAAACCTACAATGTGTAAGTTCATTTCTTCACTTTCCAATGTACGTTTCAGCCCCAAGCTCATTTGTTCCTACTGAAGGTGTAAAGTCTTTAAAAACAGACACGTCACAAACATAAAGTTTAATTTATTTTAACAAAAAATCTCTATAATATCCAGTATCTGGACACTAGGACTGCACGATACGAAAAAAACTCATATTGTGATTTTTGTGAAGATATTGTGATTGTGATCTGAGTCATGATTTCAGTTGGAATTTTTAGTTTTTGTAAAAATGTAAAAATGCTGGTGATGTGATTTTTGTTGGTATTGTACAAAACAAACATGTTTCCTTTACATCTGGAGAATATGATTTGTAGGTTGTGGAGTCTCTGTAGCACCACAACACTGATGGTAATAACAATGCACAACAATGTGACACATTTTACCTTTATCAGAAGAACTCCTGCAATTTGGATATTGCACTTTGCCAAATTGTGATTTCAATTATATTTGGATTAGTTGTGCAGCCTAAACTGGGAACTGTAGTTCTTAGCAAATGTTACTCAAACAGGAGTGAACTGTGAAACTGTCAAGGACTAGTTTCAGCGGTGGATTAATACACATTAGATGCTCTAGTCCAGTGGTTCCCAACCTTTTCCAACTCATGGCACCACTTCTGACTCGGTAACTTTTTATTTTAAAGGTAATGATCAAACATTTAGGACTGAACTGAAAACAGGATAATACTGTTTTAAAATATTTAAAAACTGTATTTATATTTTCATTTATTTATCCATGTATTTATGATTACATCTTTTCACCAAAATTGTTCTGTTTTGCAAATGAATTTTTCGGGCCACTTGCAATACCTTCAGCGCCCACCAGTGGGCCCTGGACCACAGGTTGGGAACTGCTGCTCTAGTCAGTATTTACAGCAGCAGGATGTGTGAGTGGATTTCACTATGGAACAGAGGAATAAGCACCATTAAGCTGCGACAGACAAAACATGTAGGCTCTGGTCTTTTCATGGACTTTGTTGACGATAATAAAAATACAGAATATAGTCGGACTAATCCTTTAATGGGATTACAGCGCTGACAAAAAAAGTATTAGTGTAGTGCAGCCTTGTAAAGAGGATCATCTGCTCTTCATTCATGTTACAGCAGAACTGTGAAATTCATCTTTAAACCACCATGTGCATGCAGTAACTACAAACCATTTACAGTCCATACAGGGTGGGGGTCATCCTTTCTAATGGAGCTTATTTTAACAAGGAGGGAAATGAACTGATACGCTGTAGTGCAGTGAAATTAAAGCAGCGAGAACAAAGATGAAAGATTAAAAAGCCTTTGAAGTGTCTGATCAGCTCAGCAGCAGGTGTGTGGGTGACTGTTGTGTGGTAGCGAAACATGAATGAATCTCCTGCACTGCTCAGAGTTTACTGCACAAAGAGGGGCTGAAGTCTGCAGTCACAGACTCCGAGTTAGCCTCATGCTATGTGCTACGAGCTGCTTACTCGTACTGGCTGTGCTGCTGAATGTGCAACAGAGATGCTTGAAGTTTTTCTCTGATTTTAAAATGGTGTTGAAATGCATACCCAGAAAGCATGCATAAAGTAATTGCACATACAAAGTGTAGGAAGTGCAGAGCGGCGAAAACTGCTGATAAAATGTGAATCAACAGACTTTTATTGTATAAAAGCCTGTTATACTAAACTTGTAAAGGAGCAGTAGAAGCTTTTAAAATGTATCCACAGCTAGCATGCTAAAGGAAATGAGACAGCTAAAAATATTAGCTTGTTTTAGAACCTGCATACCACATACGAAGGTCCCACCATCCATCTAAAATCAAAACAATGATCCAGAAGCTTAAAAATGAAACTTAGCTAACTGAAATGCACCTTCAGGAGAAGTGGTCAGTCCTCTCCCTCCAGTTTCTGTGTGACACATTTGATGCGGATGTTTTCCCGGAGGTTTCGGAGGCGCGCGCTGCGACTCGTGATTTCCTCCACGTAGGTTTTGGGGAACCAGCCCCGCTCCCCGTCTGACAGTCTGATGCCCTCCACCCAGCCTGGTGGATCAAACAAAACACGGCGTCTTATTATCTCCTGCTTGGTTAAAGTTCAGCGAGTGAGAAACAGAAAATTAACTTCTTTATCCAGATCCTTACCGTCACTCGTCATGGTCTTAGCGTGGAGGATGTCGGCCTTCTCCAGCGTTAGCTCGTCGTGCTCTTGGGCCTGATAGCTTTTGATGCACTGAACTTGGGATATGTCTGAGAGGAAAAAAAAACAAAATTTAAAAAAAGATGAATGAGAGGAGTGAGAGGTTTCATTCATGGTGAACTTCCAGCTCTCTACTCACCGTCGTTCTCACTGGCCTGCTCGATGTCTTCGAGCGGATCAGATGGAAACATCGCTGTGATCCATCTCTGCTTCCCGCTCCTTCACAGACACAAAACAAACCAGTTGGCCCGTTAGAGCACCGTCTGCCGAAGCGTCTAGAAGTTAGTGAGTTTTGTTGTTACTCACTCGGTGTGTGATTTGAGCAGGATCTGGTGTTTGAGCTGCTGGCCTTCACACAGCTGCAGGTGGAAGATGAAGCCTGAGATGCCCTGCAGCTTCTGACTGAGATCCTTCACTTTCAGCTCTCCTATCTTGGCGTGTACAAACACCATGAACTTCCAAGTACTGTGACAAACAAAAAAAGAAGAAAAGAAAAGCCATGTAACTATCACTGACAGCAAACAGTGCAGAGTTTGTGTTTTGCAGAAAATGAAACAATCCTGATGGAGAGCGGTGCAGTCGTGTTGCTTTCAGCCCGTTTACTGTCACTGTCCTCAGGTCAGATCCATGGTGGAGGGCAGTTGTGTGCATTGCTGTCAGTTACAGGGTTGTTTTTGACACAACCACTGGGAGGCGCCAAAGTTGGAAATGTTTAAATCCTTCACATGATTGCTATAAAAGCCATTACTATGCCCCAGTTTAAAACACGACTCAAAAGTTCCTTGATTTCAGTGCTTTTATCTTTGGTTTTTACTTTTGGTTTTATTTTCTTTTGTCTGTTTTATTGATTTAATTGTTTTAAAATGTATTTGTAATTCTCTCTGATGCTAATCGACTCTTTGTTTCTCTCCTCTGTGTCTTTGTCGTTTTGTTTTTATGTTTGTACAACACTTTGTAACTCAGTTTAGAAAAGTGCTTTATAAATAAAGTTATTATTCTATGGAACTAGAGCACAGCTAGCAGCTGATTATCTTAGATTAGCTTATCTGGAGTCTGTGCTAGCTGCACGTCAATGTCATAAACAACAAGAGTCCCGGAGGTCAGCGCAACGGACTTATTTTTACACTTCACTTTTTATACGGATTAAACAAAATAATATATAAAGTGTTGACAGAGCCAGGCTAGCAGTTGCACCCAGCTCCCAGCCTTTATCCAGCTGCAGAGTTAGCATACAGCTCTCTGCAAGTGTTGTGACATTACAAAGTTCCAGAAGTCCTGACAGCTGGTTTTAAGGCTCAGTTTTTTTTTTTTGCATTTCTTTGTGGACTGAGGCTTTGATACTTTCACAGTATTAATACAGAACCTAGACCTGATCTATAATCACACTACACATGGACAGAGACCTTTAGACTGGATGGAGCTTTAAATGCTCACTGTGTCTGCTCTATATGTTTAAACTTAAGACTATTAAGGCTCATATTAGCTGTGACTTTTGATATTAGTCCTTGGTCTCTGTATCAACTGAACATCACTCACTCCTTCCTCCTGGACAGCAGGAGACAGTCATTGAACAGGTGGAGGTACACGGGCTTGGTGGGTAACTTCAGCTTCGATCCAGAGATGCTCATGGTCTGAGTGTCGACCTCCAGGAGTTCGCCGTGTTTCACCAGCCAGCGGGACTGAGAGATCAGAGGGAAGATCTGCAGAGAAAAGACATGATAAACAAAAATGTTAAAATATGAAGACAAACAAAAAGAAGGAAGTGAATCCTGAACAACAAAGATTCAGTCACCTTTCCCTCAAAATGAATTTTCTTATTGAGGTGAATAAGTTCCTCCATCCTCTTCATTGACTGCACACTGGAGTTACATTCTTTGATGATCTAAGAAGACACATACCAACACAGTCATTACTGCTGTGCCTCACCAGTGATGATGATACTGGTGCTCATCCAACTGGCTATTAAGGTTTTATAATCACCACCTTTTTCAGCTCGTTGAAAGCTTTCGTGGCGGTGTCCTCATCCCGAGAGCCCGGCGTCGTCCTCTTCAAGATATTCTGAAAAATAAAGACATTTTTGAAAATACGCCAGGGAGTGAATAATCCTCCTGTCATGCTCCACTGGGGAAAGAACCTGCTGCGGCAAACTGCTCGTCCAGTCCCGATATTACCTCATTTACAGTTTCACGTAATTGAGTTTCAAGTGCGAACACGAATGAATTCTGCGGCAAACGTTTAATCACGTACCTCCACCAGCATTTTAAGCCGTGTGATCCTCTGAAATGGGAGGATTAGAAAAGAGGTCAGAGGAAGTCTTTGGCAGATGGGGTCCTCCTCCAAACGAGCCAGGATGCCGGGGAAACGAGGGTTGTCGTGCCTGAGAGGACGAGACGAGGAAACTTACAGAAACACTTTAATGACTTTTAGAGAAGCTGAGTGAAAATTACAGCAAGTTATTTTATCCTGACAAAGACATAAAAAAAAAAAAAGAAAAATCTGATGCTCAACTCAAAACAAACCATCTGCAAGTCAAGTCATGCAGGTGTAAAACCACACCTGAGCACCATCAGAGGAAGTTATGGACATCCAGCATGAAACAATAGGACTTTATTCACTGCAGCCATGAATGTGCACAGAGAGATCGTTCCTGCATATGCATATATGCATCTATATATATCTTCCTGTTTGCTGGAGAAACTATGGAAATCAAAATGCAAACCACATTTTCTTTGACTGTCCTGTCATCAGAAACTATTAGAGAAAGATACAAAAGATGTTTTCTAATGTGAAATCCCTCTAGAAATGAAGACGATATATTTTGGATATAAACCTGAAGAAAGGCTGAAAAGACATAAATATTAAATGAACATACTGCTGGTGGCTGGTAAAAAGAATCTTACCAGGAAATGGTTTTCACAGGAGAGCCCAACTCTAAATGTGTGAACGGACTTTTATAAAATGAAGAAAACAGCATTTGTCGACAAATTGGAACAATGTATATGGGCCTGATTTTATTTTCACAAATCAATAATTTCGTATAAAGAAAAGAATCACTCTCTACCGGTTCATGGTTCTTTTTCATTGACGTTTTTTTTTTTCCTTTTTATATAAATAAACTTTGTTAAGAAGTATTCTGAGATCTGAGTCAAACCAGTGAGTATATGTCAAATACATTCAGTCTGAAATCTGAGGGACAAACATCTGACAGAGACTGAAAGTCAACACAGTCAACATGTTGTGAATAAGACTAGTTTCACATGCTAGAACATATATTCTTCATGCAAATAGAAAATAATGATTAAAATGTTGTGCAGATGTGCTCATTTCCAGGTGATAATAAACCTCATATGATCAATATCTGTCCGAGAAGTCTGAGTGTCAGTGCTGCACAAATACACTGTATGAAATATAATAAAGGAAATATTTGTTTGATGCTGAATGTCAATAAAAAAAAACAAATTAAAATAAGTTCAGGTTTGTTTTCCACATCAGGCTCTGGTTTCTTATGAAGCAGTTACTCACAACAAACGCTGGTATGTCTGCTCCTGGTAAGCCTGGTTGGTCACATAAGGTAAATAAACCCTTCTCAGAGCCGGGCAGTGATTCAGGACAATGTCACACACATCGAAACGCAGGATGTCTTCCTCCAGTCTGTGTTCCAGGTCCTGAAGAAACCTGCCGGCAACAGGTGAGCAGGAAAACACACTCAGGAGGAGGAGACGCGATAACGGAGGTGTGAACACAAAGGGAGGTATCGTGGCATTTCACCTCACCTCTCACTGACGTCTTTGACCTCAGGCAGCTTGGAGAAGAGCCACTGCTTATCCTGCGCTCCGAGACAGTCGGCGAGCTCCTGCGACAACATGAAGTGGTCCACGGCGATGGTCAAGCTGCGGATGTACGACGCTTCAGAAGTCACCAGCTCAAACTTTGCCTGAGTTTGACGAGGACACAGGAAGTCAGCGAAACAGATAAAAACCAAGAATTATAAGAACCTGTGATGAGTCTCACTCACCTCCTGTAACTTCCTCTCCTCGTTGCTGAAGTTGTCGAGCTGGCCGCTGGTTCGTACGTCAGGTATGTCCTGCCACAGCGCGAAGGCAGAACCTCGGGAGGAGCGAAAGGAGCTGGATGGAGACAGATTCGATGGAGACGGCGTCCCGTCGGACCCCTCGTCCCTCAGCCCCTCCTCCTCTGTGCCCGGCTCCTTCCCTTGTTGCCTCTGGATCTCTCTGTTGATGGCGACGTCACTGTATTCCTGGTACAGAATCGCTGCAGGAGTCAAACAGAAGAAACGTTGACATTCAGAAAGACGGTTACAGAGGAATGTGTAGAAAGTTTAAATAAATGCTATAGCAACAATTTCTTTTAGGGAAACTTACAACTAGGCAGAAACCTTGACAAGCGATTGGAGGTTCCAACAGTTGGAAGCGTGCTGAAGTCTTCTTCTATGGATTTCTTTCTCATGCTGTGAAGAAAATGTGAAAAGGCTTTAACACACGACCTTTAATTTTCCTACTCGTTATATTGAAATATTTTAAGTGTGTGTTTACCTGAGTTTTGTGCTCCACCGATGCAGAGGCATCCCACTGTCACTGCTGGGCAGAGGAGGCGCGGGTCCTACAGGACTGTGGGGGGCGCTATCACTAGAGCCTCCTGAGCTGCGGTGCTTAGAGTTGTTCTTATCTGGAGACGATAAACAGCAGGTCGTGCAGAAGTAAGGTCAAAGGAAGAGGTGAGACGCCTCGTGTGTTAAAGGGTCTTGACATGTTGTTGTTGTTAAAGGCTCCTGTTTGGCAATGCACCAAACATATACATTTCATAGCCTTTTAAGGAGAGGTGACAAGAAATAAAGATGGAGATGAAGTGCAACAAAGGTCTGCTAGTAGGGATGCAGCAATGCCAACATCTTACAGGATAGGTTCCTGTTTTTTCAAGTCTGTCTTAAAGAAACAGTTACATCCATCCGTGCTCTCGAACATGCTTCCAATAGGAGTGATGGGAGACAAAATCCACTGTCCTGTCTCTGTGAAAATTATATTTCAAAGTTTATCTGAAGTTTAAGTTTATTAAATCAAGTGGATATATTCCAAAAAATTAAACTAAATATTTCAGTGCAAAATTCACTCTCTGTATTTCCATGTGTGTTCCATTCAGTTTATACTGAAACAAAAAAGAGAAAACATTTGCATTTGAGAAGCTGGTACCAGCAAATGTTGGTCATTAATTAATAAATTCTCAAAAATGTTGATTGATCTTCTGTCAGTACATATGAAGTCTGATTTAAGTTTATTAAGTGATGTTTGTGGAGCTCTAATACTAAACTAAACATTCACGACAAATTGAAGGAAAGTCCTGAATAAATAAGTACAGTGTGTTTAATGACACTGAGTTTGAACAGAAGGTTTGATGAGTATGAAGACAGACTGCGCTCCAGTGAAATGTCCCCGTGGTGTTGGATGTGTCGTGTACTCACAGTCAGGGTTGGGGCTGAGGCTGTTGGAGCTCTGTCTGTCCCTGGAGGCCACCCGAGCCGACAGAGACTTCCCCAGCTTCAGGGTGAAGGAGTTCTTCCTCTGAGACAGCTGAAGTCTGGAGATGAGCTCCGAGGCCGAGAAGCGCCGCCGCTCCTGGTCCCCCTGACGGCCGCGTGACAAACAGCTCCCCCCTGCGGCACTGGACGTCTCCACGCTCCCGCCGTCCTCCCTCGCCCCCAGTATCGAGTCCTCTATTATCTGCAGTGGTTCTGCAGGCAGATTAAAAATGTCATCTGCTGTGCCGTCTGTGGATGACGGACTCGAAACGGCCTCCAGGGAAGATAATCCACTGAGGTCCTCCTCCAGGAAAGATGCAAAGGGTCCAGGGAAGATGTAGTCTGCATCCAGGATCGGGCTGCCGAGAGATTCATCGCTTGGGCTGTCGGGAGAATAAACCTGCATCTTTCGCCCTGGAAACAAACAGGAAACATTTAAAGTGTTTTAAAGCCTCATCTGTGAATGTCAACTTCAAAAATGAAATAAGCTGCACACTCACGGATTGACTTCTCCTTCAGTGAACCTTGTGATGTCCTCCTCTGTGGCCGGCGGGAGCCCGGGCTCTGTAACTCAGGACCTTCAGGTGAGGAAGGTAACTGAGATTCCCACGAGTCTGTGTTTGTGTACAGAGAGGACAGAGGGAACGACAGAGGGAGGCTCAGAGCTGCGTGGAGAGGACGACATACTGTGGTGACGGTTCGTGGCTTTTCAGTCCCATTGCGGCGTTCACGCTCTCCATCAGCAGCAGCTGTATGAGAGTTCAAAGTCAGTGTTTCATGTTCATTTTCTGCCCTGTGGCAGCCGTTCTGCATGTCATTCAGTTCATTCAGCGTGTGTCTGAAACCATTCAGTGGCAGCGAGTGTGTTTTATATTGTGCATCTGGAACAACAGCTGGCCTCGGAGAGCCCAGGCCGTTCAGTTTAGGAGTCACTGGTGGTTGGAGCTCAATAAAAGCCAGGGTTTCCTGCTGGCACACGGCGACATGCTTGTGATGGCACGGGTGGAGGAGAGGCCTGTCATCCTGGGCCTCGCTCAGAGCCTGGGACTCTCCTGAGCCAGGGATCCACATGCTGGGACTCTCTCCTCGGCTGCGAAAAGCGTGAAGGTGGGGCTGGAAATCAGGAAAAGGTGAGAATCCATACCCGGGGAGCATGGCCGAACGAACACATGGGAGCTGCAGGAGGAGAGAGGGGGAAAGAAAACTTAGATTCAAGCCAAGTGAACACTGAAGGTTAATGCCCATAAGCTATAAACTATTCAGAAAAGTTGGCATAGGAATGACTTTCTGTAAGCTCACAGACAGACAGACAGACAGACAGACAGACAGACAGACAGACAGACAGACAGACAGACAGACAGACAGTCCTAGACTTAGCAAGATGGACCCTGAAACTATTGACACGTGCAGGATGTTTCCCAGTCTTCACACACACACACACACACACACACACACACACACACACACACACACACACACACACACAAAAAGAAACACACCAGCTCCAGACCGAATACCACAACAGACAAGAGGAAGAGCGCACATCCTCAGCACTCTCACCTTTCACCTGAGATCTATAGTCATCAATCACTCTGGTTGTTGGTCTACCTTCCTGTCGGGCCTACGTTAGCGAGCAGGCTCCTTCTCTGGCTGAATATTTACAGTGAACGTCTGTTGAAAACCCAGTAGTGGGTTATAAAATTAGCTCCTGTGACAGGCTGTTTAAACACACCAGTGGAGCTCCGTCTCTTCTTACCCTGCTGCTTCCTGAGCAGGTAATCCTCAACGTCTGACTTAAACACCAGGTGAAATGAATGGTACAGACACACACACACACACACACACACACACACACACACGCACACACACACACACACACTCACATGCACAGTGGGACACAGAGGTAAATCGGTTTAATATTTTGTATTTAGATCAAACAGCTAAGACATTTAGTATTTGTTCTCTGGGGTCTTAAACCTTTGTGTTTTCGTGAAGCTGCAGCATGTACCTAGCATGCTACATACTAGCTAGCATGTATGTAGCAAAGCAACTTTTCAAAGCTGATTTCCTGTGTTAATATGGAGGTTGTATGGAGGACCAGGAATGTCACAAGAAAAGTAGAAAAAGCATTTTCTTAATTTCATATTTTAATTATTAAGCATTAAAATAAAATAATTTATAAATGAATGATTATTCCATCAATAAGTACTTGAGATTTAAAAATGGCAGCATAAAACTCATTAAATACACCATTTAGAAATATATTTAGTAAATCATGAATAAATAATAGAATTTGAAAAACTATTTTAAAAAGGCATTTTACAAATGGGAACACATACCTGGATTCCCTCTTCAATTTCCATTTCCTTTTCCTATTAGCTAATTTATTTGCTTAGTCATTTAGCTTCTCCTTCTAGCCTCTCCATTTACCCAAGCTAAACCAGGCAAAACAATCCCAACTGGCCATGAGATGGAACAAGCTCTCTGATTGGTTGGAGAGCTAAAGGGTCTTATAGGGTTTTACAGCACTGAACGCCTAGAGTGTCACAGAAGGGCTGAATAGAGAAGCTAAATGGCTAAGCTAATCAATTAGCTAATAGGCAAAGGAAAAGCAGCTGGAAAAAGGAAATGGAAATTGTAGAGGGAATCCAGGTATGTATTTTCTTTTTTTTGGAAAACGTTTTTTCATATTTCTGCTACCGATCAAATAAAAGTATAGGCATTGCCATTGGCCAATCGTCACTGTTGTACCTGTTTTCATACGTTTGCGGACACAGGATTGGACATAACCAGGAAGAAAACAGAAAAGCAGTAAAAGGAAACAAATTGGGTTTATTTGAAACTATGAAATTTGTGCATTTTCAAAAAAAAAAAAAAAAAACTGGGAAAATTTGTGTCCCAGGAAAAAGTATTAATTTTCTGGGACAGTGGCTCAAAAAAGAAAACAAACCCTGGGAAAACCAGGACGTGTAGCAACCCTAGCTACAGTATGTAGATAGCATTTAGCCAAAAGAGCTGATTTCCTGTGTAAATATTGAGCTTTTAATGGTGTGTCTCCTTTTTTTCTATTTGTTCAGAGAGTGCAAAAACAACACAAGAAATACACACATATAACTACAAACACAAGTCAGTTAGCGACAGCTCGAGCCAAATGCAGAAGTTACTCTTTAGTTTCAGTTCTCCAAACATTTTTTTTCCCAGGTTTTTTCCCCCACAAAATCCAAAAAATACAAAAATTAACTATTTGCTCTCTGAGGTCAGTCTCATCCCTGTGGCTTTATTTGAGTCAACAAGGAAAGCTAGGTAACATTTACACAGCAATAAGTTAGCTTAGCCAAATTAGCTGACAAAATTAGCTTACTGTGACCCAGTTGAAAACCTTGACAGACTAGTTTTGTCTTTAACGAGACAAAATGTGAAGACCGAAAGTTCATTCCTGATATTGGAAACAGCAGTTGATAAAAGACATTCTCACACAAGGTCCATTTAGTAGCTTTTCTGGAGCTTTTGTTTATATCATATGATCTTTCTCAGCAGCAAACTTATCTCACTTTTAAAAATGGAAAAATTGTTTGTTGCGATAAAATGTCATATGAAGCGTATGAGATAATAAAACTGTTGTTGACAGGGCAGTCACACTGCTTTCCATCTTATGTTTCTCCATAAGCCCCCCCCCCCCAAATTACTATTGTGTGGTGCATTGTGGGAGAAAACTACAAACTAAACTCTGATTTTTCTAAGCACACTTCCCTTCATCATTATTCCACTATAAACTGCTACATACTCTCTAAAAAATACTTTACTGTACGGTGTCAAGGTCACACTGGGACTGTTAATTGTTAACTTTTTTATCTCTTTTATGTATTTGTTCACACACACGAACACAAACACACACACACACCACCCACCCACACACACACACACATAGATCATAGATAACCCTAAGGAATTATACCCGTCAATTCATGTATTTTTTAATTTGTAATTTAGAGTTTAATTATCATAGTGACATGCTGTAAATCTTTATGAGATACATATATTTTACGTTATAGTTAGCAGTATCACTTTAAACTGTACACCTGTAATTTACATGAGCGTGTGGGGGTGTCACTTTAGAGGATAAAGACATAGATTAATGCTTTTCCTGAAAGTATAACTGTTTATAATGATGTTTGTTTGCCTTGAGAATCAGACTGTAAATCATAGTTTACCTTTTTATTGCATGCACATGTGCTGTATGATGTGAATGCGGGGCTGCTGAAAAGCCACACCTGTTCTTTTAGCAATGGTAGGCTGCCCTGTCAGTCCTACCGCACATGCACGCACGCACATACACACAAACACACACACACACACACACACACACACACACACACACACACACACACACACACACACACGGTAGTCCAGGCACAAATGGTTACCTGTTTCCCGCTGCAGACAAAGGCAGCCTTTATCTGTGTGCCTGGGCCAGGCTGCCCTGAGCACAGGACACCTGAGAGGGTGTGGGAACTGCTTATACTAATCCACTCGTATAGTGCAGCCACTGAGCCATATAAACACATCCAGAGCACAGCTGCATAATGAAACAAGCTTATTGGTGTCTGGAAGTGATTACTGCCTGGTTATGCTGTAATCCTGCTGTAGATGTACAGCATTATCTAAACTTTAGTTACCTCTATCTCTGTCCTATGAGATCCAGTGTGAATTATTTCCTTGTTTACAGTGTAGGAATAGTATTTTAGTTTGTATCCTAATGAATGAATGTTCACATAATCCTCCACCAACAGACAACTCATCATAAATCAACAAACTCTTTGTTGAAAATTAGTTACGTGCTCATTCGATTGAGATCCCAAAAACTGACAATAAGCCTCTTCGACACATTTATCAAAACACAAAAGCATCCGATTACACGTACTGCACATTCCTCGCGCCGATACAATTATATCATGCTATTAAAATTTCAATTCCAAAGAGGTGTAATTTCCCTTGTCATAGCAGGGTGTTATTTGTGACTGTTATGGACTTTGCTGCCAGTGTCTCCCCCCTGTAATTTCACTAGGCTGCTCTAAGACGGCGTGTCTGCGTACGGCAGTTAATGAATGGCACTGTTGCATGCCTTTAATGCCAGCAGCCATGTGAGGAGCATTTTTTTTTTTTTTTTAATTGTGATAGTCTTCATCTTAAAGGACTCAGAATAATCCTTTAATGGAGCGCATCACAGAAATATGAGCATAAATCAACTGCTGATTCAGCGTCATGACAGAGTCCAATGTTGTGTAATTGAGTAATTAAAGTTTGTTTGATGTTTGGGGGGAGGGGAGGGGGTGGGGGTGTTAAAACAAATGGATTCTCTGTTGGAGCTGTTTGTGGTTCAGGAAGGTGAAGACATTTCTACACTGTTTATGTTTCCAGTGTTAGGGAGTGCGATGTTTTAAAGGGGCAGGATGGAAGACGTCTAATGTTTCACAGACGACAGTGATCATTGTAAATTAAGAGCTTAATTCATTTAAAGAAATACCTCGCCTCTGAACATAATGCAGCCAGAAATGACATATTTTCTGTAGCAGTTAAGTCGTATAGAAAACATAATTTCTAGGAGACTGGGTCGCTGTCTAATAAGATGGAAACAGCAGTCAGCTTTGTTCAGTGTCGTCCTACAGATCCGACTGTCAGACGTCAATATATCATGCAAACATCAACATCAAGCATCAGACAAGTGAAACACGAGTCTGGCTGTGATCGTTTGGCTCTGACTTTCAAACTCAAAATAAAAAAACAAAACAAACATGGCAGCTGATCTAGAAATCTCAATTTATATCTAAACTACCAAATCAACTTCTAATAGTTTATTAAACACTTTTCACATTTCTGACCAACTCACTGACACTTTTCACGTCCTCAGTTTGGGGTTTTCCCAGGAATAAGTCTTCTATATTTTTCTTTCTGTCAAAAATAAATCCCATGAAAAGATAAGAAAACAACAACAAACTGATCCAACTATGAATATGAGAATTGTAGTTCATTAATTTAATCTATTCCCACATATAAAGTCCCACTGCACTAAACAGTAACAAGAGCCACAAAACTGTACGAACCCACAGATGAAAATAGTCAAACAAACAAATGCATTTCAGTTACATTTGCCAAAAACTGCAGCTCCCCGAAATAATTGAGCTTTTTTCTTTTAATTTAAACTATATATTTGTGAAAAACGTTAAAAGATAAACAGTTTCTTTAGTCCTTTGGAGAAGTGAAGTCAGAAACTAATGAGAGACGAAGAAACGCATGACAAAAACACAGAATATAAGCAGCCTGATCCGTTAATCATGACGGACTCACGGTCGGATTAACAGTGCTGACCGGTGCTGCTGGGGCTCGGCCTGGTGGCAGCGTTGATCGTGACCAACCCTTAACCCTGAACTAAGAATCAGATCTCACTGAAATGATTTTTGTCACTGTATCAGTGTTAAAAAATAAACATTTGCACTTTCTCAGGCTTATGATGAGTTGTGTGTGTGTTTGTAGTTGCTGTGTGAGGGGTGGGTGCAGGGTTTGTCAGTGGTTTATTTTGTTGGTCTCCACAGTCTGTTCAGGCTGAAACTGAGCTTCTGAAACTAAGTCTGGCTTTGGAAGGACAGAGATTTCAAACTGTTAAAAGTCACTTTCAGTCCTTTAGGTTGATATGAAACAATAATCCAAAAACCTTTTGAGTTTCAAGACATTTCCAAACTTCCTACTGACTTTTCAGCTGCATCAACCGAGAAGAAACATTTCAGCTTTAAAGACAGAAAAGCCTCATAGTGAAGTCAACAACACAACAAATACTAAAGCAGTGTTACTGTTCAAATACTTCTTCAAATACAAGGTGATCTCTATGTACGTAACCTGGTTCCTGGCCTCTTTAAATAAAGGTCGAAGCACTGATGCTGCGTCTCTGGTCGGAAAAAACAACAGAGCCAATCAGAGCTTCGCTGGCGGGACGAAGTGACATTATGTTCCTGTGCCAGAAGTTAAATTATTGACTTAAGTTAAATTAAAGAAACAATAGTCTGCGTTGTACTGACCGTGTACTGTAATCAGAATGTCAGTGGTTTGATTCCGACCTGGGACCTCGGCTATCAAATAAAGATAAATACATCCCAAAATCAAACACTTACATCTGTGTATTTCTTCAGTTGTGTTCAAGAATGTTAAGCTAGCGGCTCCGAGCGATCTATTCTATTTATATGTTTATTCATTCAGCTTGTGAGATCATTAAACGTCCTGTAAACGTCAAACTGATGGATCATTCTGAGTCGTTTTCACTGTTGACACGTGGCTGATTAAAATCTGGACGTCCAGCCGACTTACATTTGATCAAATCACGTTTAAACCTCCTGCAGGAAAATGACAGCGTCTTCCCCCCTCCCCCACACGCTCTCCGCCCGTGAGCATGAGCCCGGTGTGTTTGGTCAGACGGACCGGAGTGTCCTGACAGTGTGGTGCGACCAGCTCGTGTGTGTGTGTGAGATCGCAGGTTAACTCAGTCGCATCAGGCCACTAATTGACAACCAGTAGACTAAAGAGCCCAGCATTGTCTGCAGGGACAAGACATGACATCACCCAGCGTCACCGTCCTCCTGCGCTCAGTGGTTTTTTTTCACGAAACCGAGTTTTTGTAACACAAAAGTTATTAGTGTTTGTGTTACTTCTCAGCAGAGGAAATATGAACACTCCCTTGTGTTTACTGAGGCCGTGTAGTTACGCTGAGTTATTGCCGGCTGCTGCCTTGATACACAAACCTCAAATCTTCCTCTGCGCTGGTTTTCCTCCAATTTATTTTGATGCGAATTATGACGTGTTGACATAAAAACGATCAGGGGCAACTTGCAACTTGCTGTTTTAATTCAGACATTATGCAATAAATTCCTCTGCTTGTTTGAAGCTGGCAGGTTTAATAAATAATGTGGTTTTGAAAATTTTTGGACCAGTAAAACTTCCCTTTTGTTAACTGATCTGACAGTGAACATCTATAAGACCTGGATGGAAAGCCAGGAAGTATCTGCATCGGTATTTTAATGGGCTTCATCTAAATCTCTCTGTCAAAACTCCTCAGCCTGAATTCCAGTCGCAGAGAAAAAACAACAGACGTCAAGGTGACGTCTGTTGTTTTTTTCTTCCTGTAAGGTCAGATGCCAGTTGAGTGAATTCAGGTCAGGGAGTTTCTTGGTATTCGTTCCTCTTCCATCCTCCACCCACTGAGACAGGTGAGCACCCCAGAGGCTACAGAGGAGGCGGTTTTTGGGTGGGGGGTTGGGGGGGGTTACCCAAATGTTTACACATGGTGTGGGTCCTCCTAATCCTCCTCTAAAGCCTCAGGCAACTTACCCACGACCTTCTAAGACACCATGAAGATGCACACTGACAACATGGCTTACGGTCACACAAAGCTATAACACACACCTGAATGAGTGTGTTTGTGTGTGTGTGTGTGTGTGTGTGTGTGTGTGTGTGTGTGAGATGCTATCAGCCTTTAAATGAAGGAGACAAGCCGTGCGATGCCTTCCCTGACCTCGTCTCGCTCAGCGCCAACAGGAAGGGACAAACAGCAATCTCTCATTTAAAAGCCTGAAAAAATGGCGACCATCTCACACGTAAACGCCAAGACTTTTGGACCTTTAACCTCCCGCTCCCCCCCTCCCCCCTTCACTTCACTCTGCCACCATAACAACTGCAGTCAGATAAGCTGAAACAGAGCAGACGCACAACCTCGACAGTAAAAGACACAAAGGAGCTATTGACAAACTTATGGAAATAACCAGATCTAATTATGGTGCTTTGTCATAAGTCACAAAAGCTACAGAGCTGATGGAGGAGGCCGAGGATCCAACACACAGTAAATCCAGAAAATCTCATAATGAGTACCTCCTGACACACCGCGGTGATCCGTGTGCAGCGAGATCCTAAGAAAAGGAGTTGCTGATTCAGGATTTTCTTTTGGCAGGTTACATGAACATATGAAAAGTTAAATCCGGCACATTTTAAGCCACAGTGAGAGAGAGAGAGAGAGAGAGAGAGAGAGAGAGAGAGAGAGAGAGAGAGAGCGAGAGAGCAAGAGAGAGAGAGGGGACAACATGCCGCAAAGGGCCACAGGTCGGACCCGGAGCTGGGACCTGACAGGTGCTCCACCAGGTGAGAATATTTCTTGATGGATCACGGTTATCAAAACATTCAAAAACATGCTCCACTCTATCCGCAAAAACAAAAATCTTTTACAAACAACTCGACATGAGTCAGTTTCATGAACAATTTCTTCAACAACATGTGGAATAATCGGGACAGGGTGGGGAGGTTTTGGGATTTGGTGACAATAAGAAAATAGGAAATATAACCCACCTCCACCATTCGCTGCCAATCAAGAATGCCGAGCCTTATCCTTTAATCCATCCTCATAATTAAAGTGATAATTAAAGTTTTCCATTGTTCAACCAATCATGTCAGCGGCAGATGTTTTTGTAGTAACTGAGTCACGTCAAAGGAAGAAGGTGCCGCGGTGAGTGTGTTTCAGATTTGTTTGTTCGGGTCTAAATTCATTGAGGAGGAGGAGGCTGGCTTTGCTGTGCTCAAACTGTCAATCACTTTGCACTTTGATTCTGATCTGATCCTTTGCCACCGAGCTTTCAAGAGGCTGACCTACTTTGCAACAAACTGCTGATGCATCTTTCGCGTTCATCTGCTCTTGTTCACTCGCGTGCTTCTTCCTTTGCTGCTTTTGAACGCTCTGCTCCACTTCTTTTTTTTCCCCAGCTGAGCACCAGCAGTTCCCCCCCACCCCCCACCCCC
>NW_019524902.1:228139-238998 GCF_002814215.2 Seriola lalandi dorsalis | reverse complement strand
CTCCATCTCCACCTCCACCTCCTCCTCCTCCTTCTCCTCCTCCACTTCACTTCTTGCTTTTATTATCTGGACAGGTATGCACAAGCAATCCGCTGGGCTGCTTGTTGTTTTGAAATGTGATCGGGTAAAAGTGGAACACACCTAACGAGCTGACCATCCAGAAACAAATCCACTTTAGCCCACAGCTAAAGCTATAAACTATTCAAAACCAAAGCTCTGAATACCAGCTGTGTCATCAGCATTAGAGCGATGAACTGAGAGAAAGAGAAAGAGAGAGCTGCCTGAAAGAGAAGAGTTGCAACACCTGGTTTGTGTTTTTCTTTTCCAAAGAGCAAAGAGACACAAAAGACAAGCGTTTTAAAGTCTCCTAAGCCAGAAACTTATTATCTTGCATGAGCACAAATGTGAAACACACACCGCGTTGTATTGGCCAAGTCACCATGTGAAATAGCCCGAGGGCTACAGTGCTAGACAGGTGTGCAGCAACGCAGCCAGGGCAGTGATCGGCACTCATCACCTCAGGGCTCAAGTTTTTAACCCTCTGACTGTTTGAATATTCTCACACACGCAGATTTAATAATAAATGACAATGACAAGATAAAAAGTGAATGATTTGTGCTTCCAAAGAGTCAAAGCCAAACACGTTCTTGTATTATTATGAACTGAATGCACAGGGAGCAGCTCGGTCGGTGGTCTGTCTGTTTTATAGTCCAGGTTTGAAGACAAGTTCATGTCCTACTTCAGAGGCGCCCAACCCCCTGAAGATGAAACCTCCCTGACACGCAGAGACACTCTTCCACATTCCCTGGATGACTCGGCACGCTCATTCCTCTGAAATTGACCAGTAAGCCGAGGCAGGAGACAAACAAAGAAACTCAGCCGTACACGTGCGGGAGCGAGGGCTGCTATTATGGGCCATTAGGAGCCGCTGCTATTTAGGCCACAAGCCAAAAAGGGCTTCAGGAAAGTGACTGAGCTTCCTGAAAATAACAGCGTCACTGATGTTAAAAAGGTCAAGTCACTTTCAGTCAATGACGCCTAATGATTTTAGCCTAGTTTCCATCAGAGCGAGTCAGAGCGTGGACACAGAGTCACGTTCAGGGGAGCAGCTGGGCATGTGCATGTAAACACCATGAGGAGCACAAGCAGCATTAGTGTGCAGGGTTACACACACACACACACACACACACACACACACACACACTCAGACAGCCACTGTCTGAGTGGCAGGTGATGGGGCAGGTGCTCTCCAGACATACAGTTGTGGAGGGGGGGGGGGAGAGGTTATAAATCTGTGAGTGATATGAGCAGACACGCAGAATGAAATAAAATCTACAGTGGTGTGACTTTACAGAAACTATTTTTATTTTCAATTTGATGACTATTAAAAAATTTAAAAAAGTTTTGTTATCAGGAGTCTGCCCTCACGCGGGGGATCTCCAGTCTGTCATAAAGTGCAGCGACACTGTTCAAAGTCCTGATTTATGCTTCGTCCTGGTGCACGTCTCCGCAGCGTGCAGGTGGTGAGTTTGACTCAGACGTAGCGTAGTAAATCAGATAATCCAGAAAAAAACACCCACAGCTATCTAATTCTGCTCCAGCCAAAATATGAACCTCCCAGACAATCCAGGAATCCATACACAGCTGCAGCCGCAGTAGACTCACATGACGATACACTGACTCATCAGGACGGCAGACATCACCTCAGCTCACCCTCTTTGCTGATGGTGTTTGAAAGATACTTGAGAATAAGTCTGGACGCTGATAATCTATTTCAGATGTTTATGTCGCAATCACCTCACAGAGAAGGAGGGAGCGAGTTTCCATACTTTTAAAAAATGTAAAACCCGCTTCCTGATTGTCATCATTACGTTGTTGTTTATCCCTCATGAGGAAGTGTCAACAACTGGAGCAGCTGGAGGCTCCACATGAGCGAACAAACAAACAGTGAGAAAAGGGTGAAAGAAAATCCAACCTACTGCTGCATGCACGCACGCACGCACAAACACACACACACACAGATCCGATCACAGGCCTCAGTTAACAACCCGAGGTTCTGGCAAGAGAAGGTGTTCGACTTTTATGCTAAAATGTCCCACAGAGGAGAAGCAGTGTGTGTGTGCGTGTGTGTGTGTGTGTGTGTGTGTGTGTGTGTGCGTGTGTGTTTGTATGTGCCGCGGCGCCAAGTTTCAGCCATGTACAGTTTTTAACAACCCCTCATCCAACATACTCCAGACATGCACTTACCTGCCCTGCTCTGCAACAACTCATTGCTGCACTGTAACCATCACATTCAAGGCTTGTCTCCCTCTGCACTGCCTAGGGAGCTGCTGGAAACATTACTGATGCAAGCAGCCACTTCTTCCAAGGGAATAAATGAATAGAGAAGCTAATGATGCCACTGGCAGGATGTATGCATCTACTTGAGCTGGATACGTGCAACTTTTTTGTGTTGCAGGAAAGTGAAAAACAAACTGTAACGTTTTACATTTGAATCCTGCGTGTTCTGTGCTGCATTTAAATGTCTGGATTTGTGTTTTGTCTCCACTCACAAAACACAAATCCACGCAAACAGAGTCCAGATAGCTCATGTCATGGTGGTGTTGTTGTTTTCCTGAATCACATACACAAACAGCATCTAGGCTTTGTTTCCAGAAACATATGTGCTGTCAGAAAACATGCAGTGCACCTGACAAGCTGCACAGCTCTACTTTCTCCAAGTTGCACGACACAAAGCGAAACCTGCACGCTCGGACAAATGACACAGCTCCACTTTCTCTCCCAGCAGCTAAATTCTCCAACTCGGAGCAGAAAGGTTTTGACAGGAATGTGGAGTGTGTGTGCAGCTTTCTCTGTTTTGTTCATTTATTTTCTGTGTAAAGGACTTAGTGTGTGTGTGTGTGTGTGTGTGTGTGTACTGTACCTCATTGGCGTTAGCGGTCTAGTGTGTGTGCTGGCTGGTGGCCAGCAGCAGTGTGTGAATCCAGGCCATCCCAGGGTCAGACTGAGCCACTCTGCTATCCATTGCTGCCTTGTGTTCCTCCTGGCTTCTTTCCTCCCGTCTCCTCCTTCAGCTTCTTCTTTTGTTCTTTTAAAACACAGCTCAGCTTTTCTCAGATCTCCGCTCCTACGCCTGATTCTTCTTCTTCTCCTTGTTCTGCTGCTCCACGAGAAAACAAAAACAGGCTGAAAAATGTCCACCACTTGCTGCTCTCAGAGCTACTTACAATTCAGATCCTCTCTCTAAGCTCCTCTGCTCTCCCTTCTCTCTCACTCCTTTTCCCTCCCTCCCTCCCTCCCTCCCTGCTACTGTTGGGGAAATGCTCTCTCATTTTCTCTCTTTCTCCTCCCCCTCTCTTGCCCTTCCTCTCTAACTCTAATAGTTATTTAGTGTCTCTGCGTGCAGCTTTCACTGAACGTCAGACTGTGCGATGGTGACAGAAAGAAGCTGCGAAGGCTCGAACTCTCTCATCTCTTTCAGTGCTGCCCGCTCGCTGCTGTATCAACTATGTTCACTAATCAAACATGAAAAGAATGGTGAAGGGGCGGTGGTGGTGGTGGTGGTGGTGGGGGGGGGTTAGTTACCTCGGGACAGCAGTTTACGCAGCAGTACTGGATGTCTAATTGTCCCCATTTTTTGTCAGAGGAAAACAGGTCACTGAAAGCTTCAGAGTTGTTTGTGATTTTTCTCTTTTATCATTGAAAAAATATTTTTGTGGCGATACTTAATTTGAACTTAGGCAATGACAATCTGAAGTATTTCTTGGTTGGTTAATTATGATTTAAAATTAGTCAATTAACGTGTGACAGGTGAGGCTCACACAGCTATTTTACCTCTAACTAGCTTTAAAGCTGCACTAATAATTCTTATATTAACAAAGTATGAAATGAAATTAGATAGATCATTAGATTTAAAAAAATATATATGTTTTTGGTTTTTTTTGGCTTTGTCAAACTATTTCACCAATATGCTTTATGTTAAGACCTGTCAACTATGTCATCTTATAGATGTTTGTTGACACACTATTTCACCTATTAAACACAAAACAACAACAACAAGCAGTGAAGGTGGAGACCAAATCAGAGCAAAAAAGACAGTGAGCATTAGACCTCGATTTGACAGTTAGACACAAACATGAGTCAAAAACAATGCTGATGTTGCTCTGCATCACATTCATGTGTAAAAGCAACTGTTTACTAAAGCCCTGTTGACATTATGTTTTTAGTTCAGCTGCCATGAAGCAGGGAAACAAAATCTGCAGCTTTATTATTCCCCTCTGTATGATAGTGTTTATATGTATTCTGTTGGTCGGCTTGTTGCAGCTTTAAAGTGAATCTTCAAATCTCAAGTTCATGTTATTCATGGCTGCACCAGCACATATTAAATATTATAAATATTCTAGTTGTCTTGTGCATCATTTTATCAAAATTCAGCCTGATTTATTTGGAGTCTTCACTGGAGTATCAAATAAAGTTTTGTGGCTTTGAACGATGTTCGGCTGCAGGGCATAAGTTTGCAAAGACTTCTCAACAGACAGGGCTGTGGGGTTTATTATCAATAATCTAATTTCTTTGTTTTGTTTTCAATATGAAGCCTTTTTCAAGTGACAATAATTCAAAGTGATTGATTATCATTAGTCACTGTCCTCATTAAAGCTCCTATTGCATGATGCAGGATTTTTGTGATTTTATGGGTAAAAATTTACCAATTAATTGTACTGAATTATATAATAATAGCATGTTACTGATTTCAGATACATCATGCAGCCCTGGAGTATATATACAACCATACTTAATATCTCATAAATGGACCAGAAATGTAAATAAAAGATGTTTTCCAAAGCAGGTTGTGGTGTATTTCACTCTGTGTCTTGTTCGCTGCACTGTTACCTTGTGGCTGACTCTGGGCTCTGTTCTGCAGCCTGTGCATGCGAGCGCCTCCCTCCTTAATCCATCGCAGGGTGAATGAGCCAGCCGGTGTCCACGGCGCATACCTGTGCTCACTGACATGTACTAACTCACTCTTCCTGCAGGCCATGGCAGAGGAACGCACAGCAATCATAACAATCAGAAGATGAATGTGGCCAAGGGAGAGAAAGGGAGGGAGAGAACGTATATCAAAGAAATAAATAAATAAGAAGACAAGGATGAAATAAGAGAGCGAGGGAGGAGAGAGCGGTGAAAAGGAGAGGGGAAAAGGTAATGAGGAAGAGCAGAGGAGATAAAATAAAAGTCAGGAGTTGCCCAAGGCCACGACCATTTGAGTTAGTGTGAGAGAGTGAAGGGAGAATCATTAACGAACACCTGTCTGTTTCTGACTCCTAATAAATCAGCGTCCTCTGTATCTGTCTGCAGGTCTCTGCTGTTTGGAGAAAGTTACTGTATATCCTGCGAGATGGGGGGGGTGGGGTGGAGAGGAGAAGGAGAAAGTGGAGACGGCAGGTGAAGAGGAATGATAAGTTCATCCCCACAGCACAAAGAGTGCAGGATCTCCCGGCTGACACATCAGCATTTCAGAATCCCACGCTGGAGGAGGAGGAGGAGGCATTTGATTCACGTTCATCAAACTGGATTTATTTTGTTCTAAAAGATCGAAACGCAAAACAGCTCACACACAAAATACGTATCACATCGAGGTGCTGTTTCACTCCTGTTCTGTACATTAGCAGCTCTCTGAAATCCTCCACATGAACACTGTGCAGATTCAAGTAAAAAGACAGGCATGCTCAGCATTCATGGACAGTAAACATGTACAGTATATGTGCATTGCATGGACATATTGCATACATTTCAGATGCGGGTGTAGTGTATGTCTGCAGAGGTTTTTTTTGTTTTTTTTTATCCCATAGTGAAGACAACAGATAATCTATGTAATAATAACACATCTGTCTCACAACCACAGCCTATTGAAAATCAGCTTAAAAAAACAAAAGTGCGGTGTTTGTAACAGCCGTGTACTTAAACCTCACATCAGTGGTCATCATAAGGGGAAAATAAAACACTATTTAAACTCAGATTAAAGGAGCACTCCACTGACAAAGAGACTGTGCTACAAACTGGAGCCTGAAAAACATTTACCGAGCAGCGAGAGTCTGATCAAGCTGCTAACAGTCAAGTGAGAGCAGCACCACAGATGTTTCTGAGACCCACTGTCACTATGGAGAAGAACCCAGTTAGTTAGCAAATTCAAAACACTGATCCCTGTTGTCGTTGGGAACACAACAAGGCACCATAGTTAACAAATTCATCTGAAATTGATTCTGAATTTGAAAGTGAATTTGTTATTTATCACTTATGGTTCCCTTCCAAAATGAACCTTGTGAGTTTTTTCTCTCCACAGGTTTGTAACCAGATCAAACTTTTACCTCTGGATCCTCAGATTCACAAAAATAAACTCCTCCCACTTTATTAAAATCTTTTCAGGTTGAATCAGGGCATGTGTCCATGTAGCGTGTTTTTTTTTTCTTGAGTGCTAGCATCTTTTTTCAATTGTTCGCAGTGAAGACGGAGCATATGTGAGTGTTATTATTATTGGATTTTTAAATGTGATGCTTTGGTGTATCCACGTCTTAATGAGGAAATAGATTTCAGACCATTGGTATCCTTTTTATCCTTCTATCTTTTTATTGATTATAATGATTATTGTAACTAATATCTTGTTGTTTACACAGCCTACTTGTTATATATTATATGAAAACTGTCTCTCTGATATGAGCTAACACAATAAATGCATTTAAACTACTGTATACCCTTGGCTTTGTGGAAGTGTGCCTGAAGTAAGCCCAGTAGCTTCCTTTTGTCCCTGTTAACCAATCAGATGGGGTGAGACTCGGTGAGTCTCGCTGCCCTTGTAAACAAGAAAATGGAGGAGAAGCCTGTTGTGGGCGTGCCCGTCTGGCCCGAGATGTAACGATCACAACGAAGACAGAAAGGCTCATCTGTGCTGGTTGGTGTTGTGCTTTTATCATGACGTTTAGTCATGCACCCACATCCTCCTCGCTCTGCAGCTCATCCATACAAACTATGAGGGCGAGCATCCTCTGGTTGGAGCTCATGGTGAAAAAACAATATCAAACAAATAGTAATAAAATGCAAAGGGCCGATGCTGCTCTATCATATAACAGCAGTGGTGATATGTTATCGGGACATTATTCCCAGAGACCTGCCAGCTCTTTTCTGTCAGAGAAAAACACTACATGGACACATGGCCTTATGGGAAATGTTTTTGGAGTTTGACCCACACTAAACGTCAGGATGCCTCAGCCTCTGCTGTATTGCCCCCTCCCCAGTGCAGAGTGCCCCTTTAATGTCTTTAAAAACACATAACATCGATTTAACATTACGGTATTCACTGTGATGCGAGGGGTAGTAGAGGTCACTGGACAAACCTGAACCCCAGTGGGACCAATCAGGGTCTTGGGTCCACGCTTTCTAGTTCACCTTGGGACAAATCTGACTCACGCTGCTGTGTTGAAACCTGACGATAGTAGCATTAACAATACATGCTGCAACTTCAGTTAACCAGTCACAAACACAACGCACTGATATGGATTTAGAGTCGATACTGTGCCTCTTACTTTTAGCTTTACCTTTAAATTTCAGACAAAAAAACAAAAACAAATAAATGTCCCAGTAACATCATACTGCGATAATGCTGAAGTAAACGGGTAATTATCAATTTATCAATATGTTAATCACATTTTTAAAGATGTGTTAGTTTGCTCAGGCTGTAGGTCAGATTGTGAAGATGTAACTTGTGTAGGCCTAGCGTGAATATAAGTGGACTTTGAGTGAGTCTGCCTGAAAATGAAAAGGTGTTAAACTGAGTCTCAGCCTCCATTACATACCTGTTTATCATAACGTCTGTGCAGCAGTATGCGTTAGTAAAATAATAAAGAATCCCGGTGTCAGGCGGTATTCCACTCAGGGAAGAAGTTCATTCATTGTTATTCCAGATATAAAGGTGTGTCTTTAATTTCCCTCCCACCGCTCCTCTTCCACGATAGAGTCCTAACTCATGTTTCCAAAGGACGCGTCACTTGCTTCAGGGGAGGCAGCGCAGTTGGGTTTGGACAAGGAAGGAATGGGGAAGGAGCAGAGAGACAGAGGAGAGAATTAATTCTGTCAAACATATCACTGTGAGAGGTATATGCTGCTAAATAAGAAAAAAAGCTGACACATACAATCTTTGCTGCAACATGCTGCTGAATGACAGCCTGCTACCAGTGGCAAATACCGGTCATAACAGCGACACTGGCAATAAAACGTATTACTTATGACATTTTAGGGAAATATGCTAATTTATGTTCTTTGAAGAAGTGAGAAATGTCTGTGTGTTCTAGCCTAGCTTAGCATGAAGACTGGAAACAGCTAGCCTAGCTCTGTCCAAAGCTAACAAGATGCACATACCAGCAGCTCTAAAGCTCACTAATTAACATGTTATATCTTGTTTCTTTAAAGGAGCTATTTGTAAGTTTTGCTATTGCTACATGGCTAACTTCAGCATTAGCAGCTGTTTACTTACCAGTCTAGAAGACACATTGTAAGGTCAGCATTAAACTTTATTCCTTTACTCACCAAGAGCTGTCTCCAGCAGTGGGAGGCAACCCTCTTGTTTTTTGCTTCTATTTCTATCTCTTCTTTTCTTCTACTGAAGCTAGCATGCTAACCAGCTAGCCTCGGCAGAAAGTGGACAGTCTCATCACTTTCTGATACTGAGTCACTGTAGCTTCCAGTCTGCCCTGAAGAAGTATTGCTGCTCAGAGGACGTATTATAACCTCTTGTTATTAAAAGCGACAAAGGCGGAAGCATTGGGCAAAGACTGGTAAGTAAACAGCCGTTAATGTTAATGCTGGCTAGCAAAAACATTACAGATAGCTCCTTTAGTCAATACAAAAAACAATCCACCATTTTAAGGGAGTTTTGTTTCCGACTGGTTCTTTGCTTTCATGGCTGTTTGTCACCAGGCAACCTGCAGAGACTCCAGGAAGTTACTGGTCCCTGTTTCCAGTCTTTGTGCTAAGCTAAGCTAAACAGCTGTTGGCTATAGCCTCGTATTTAACATCAATATAGGGGAGTTACTATTGTAATAATAAGATAATACTGTGTTATCGTCTTATAACATTATGCCGTCCAAACAAATAGTTTCCACACATTTGAAAAGTTGAATATGATATAAAATACAGTGGAATAGAGTTGACAGGATTGAACATCAAGTTAATTTCTTTTCTTGTGATTTATTATGTAATAAAATATAATATTTGAAATAAATGTGTATGATTTTGAAGTTGTGGTAGTAGATGAGGTGTAACTGTACAGTAGTACTGTATGTACTTTATACTTTAAGATGAATAAATGCCACTGAATGTGTTATAAACTGGAGTTCGTTTTAATTTGATCTCTTCTGCCGTCGTTGCCTAAATAATGACGTCCTTCTCGGGAACGTTGTTTACTTACCTGTGTGTAGTCGTGTGGAACTCACCTGTCCTCATCCAGCAACATTCACTACTTGAGACACACGACAACAGCATGGGTCAGAGCACAGGGACACACACACAGATGAGGATGAATATACACTCTATGGGACTATTTTTTTCTTCACGAGCCAAATGTTACTGTACCAGGCCGTGAACCTGTGGTGCAGAATTTGAACTGTTCTACTTTTTCTTTACTTCCTGCTTGAATATAATGATTTAATGATCTCTTTCAAAGTCATTTTCTGTCATACTTTAAAGCTCAGCATTAACAGCCGTGTTAATAGAGGGAATAATAAGCGATGTCAACAGACATCAGCCATCAGCCATCAGCCTATGGATGTAATCAAACTCATCTGACACAGATATGTTTTGGCTCAGGTCCCACACAGATTACCTTTAATGACCATGTTGTGTGCAGTGTAGCAAGTTCAAGTTTACGACGGCGAGTCGAGACGCAGGTGCTCTGTGGAGGTGTGAAGCTTTTAAAAGCCTTTAAAATGTGGAATTTATTTATGAGGATCAACAGGTTTAACACCGTGAACTCTGCTGGCGCATTGTTTTATTGATCGCCTGTGTGGAATCATAGAAACAACAACATACTGCAGAACATATATGATTCTGATATTTAGGTCAGATATCATGAAGTTAAACTGAAGTAAATTAGTGTTTTATTAGAAGACAGAAAACTGAGGTCTGTGAATTATCCAGAGTAGCAAAGGAATTATTTCTAGAGGTAGATATCAGAAAACTTCAACATGTACAACAGAAACAATCTTCAATCAAAGGGTCATGAGCCTCATATTTCCGACATCAAAACATCTGTAGACGCCTGATCCAGAAACCCTAAGAGTCAAAGCTGGTTCTTGCCTTAAATATTTGATTAAAGAATTTAAAGAGTGTCAGGTTTTATGAACAAGTGTGTTGCATGGGATTGTTTGTGTGTGTGTGTGTGTGTGTCCCATGTTCTACTGACCTGGGCTGGAGGTGCCTGGGGTGACAGTGGCGGCCCCTCGGCCTCGACTCACCAACAGGGCCTCTTGGTTTTCAGCCAGAGCTTGCTTGGCCAGGTAGCGCTCCCTCTTGATCTTCAGCTCCAGGGACTCGGGGACGTCAGGTACGATCCAGTCGATGGCTCGCAGCACAAAGAACACCACATGCTGGAGGGAGGGGGCGAGACGTTTGACCTCAACATCAGACTGAAGAAAAATGTCTGTCCCGTCACAATCTCTAAAGTTTGAACTGTGAGTGTACGAGCAAGTTATACAAGCGTCACATATAAAGACGTGGAAATTTGTGTTTTCTTAACTCAAGCTCCACTGTGTAGATTTCTACCAGAGCTTTCACCCACTCCTCAGCAGATGGAGGTGTTGAATTATCTCCAT
>NW_019524902.1:227641-228089 GCF_002814215.2 Seriola lalandi dorsalis | reverse complement strand
TTTTTTTTTTAATCTGAGTGACAGCATTTAAATAGTAAAGCAAGATCTTAGATAATCGACACAGGCATGAGCATGTCATGTAACAGTGCAAGTGTTAAATATCCAGGCATTCCTCATTCTCTCGGGCTAATGTACACTGTGGATGTGAGCGTCATTCAGTGAAGAAATGTGTGGCCTTAAACAAACCAAAACTCCCAAAACTGAATAACACACACATACACAACTGTCAATGATTACTCATGGATGCTGTACAGTGCTGTACATTCGCTAATCTACAATTATACCACAGTTAGGGTACAGTATCACATCATGTAACTGGTATTAAGCCAGGAGTGACTTTTATTGTCACACAGCTGTGTAAGTTGTGCAAGAGAGAGAGCGTTACTGATATATACACACACACACACATATATATATATATATATATATATATATATATATATATATA
>NW_019524902.1:197262-227621 GCF_002814215.2 Seriola lalandi dorsalis | reverse complement strand
CTCCATCTGCTGATGAGGACCAGAAGATGTGGCTGAAATCGCCACTACTGAATGATTCCCAGGTTTAATTACTTTTCTGATAATCTCACATCATTTTGTGATATTTCCCAATCCCCTGGATGATATAATTGATTTCAAACTGTCCCGTTCTGAGATATTCTGACAGTTTTCTCGTACATTTGTTCAGTGGTTGGAGGAGAAATACTTGTCCTTCTTAGGTCTGGTTGTGTGGAATTTGCAGCGAATGCGTATGAATTTAAGTTTATTCTACTCATGCATCTCGAATGACGGTGTCAGCTAGACAGCAGACATGTCAGTGTAAACAAAGAGGGAGGGCAGATGGAAGGTGAAAACTGGAGGGAGACCGTTTTAAGTTTGAGGGGAAGATGAAGCAAAAAGGAAAACAGAGGAAGTATCTTAGGTAATATGGTGCATGTCAACTATGAAATAACAGAATATGAAAGAGTGATTTGGACAAACATCGCACTGACTGAAACAGACACTGAGAGAGGGTTAAATAACCAGAAGTTCAAGTATGCACCTGACAACAGAGGCACAACTGGCCATAGAAAAGTGGGTGAAAGATAAAAATGAATAAAATGTTGGAATTAAATTCACTGAAACGGGCAAAATATAACAAACAGAGAGAAAACAGCTCCTTCGTACCTCAAAGGCAATGATGAAGCCGAGTCTGACAGCAAGGAGCTCCCAGTAGAACAGTGTGTAGTTTCCATTGTTGTCTCTGTAAGCTTTATATCTGAAATAAAAGAACAGTTACTGCATAACAATAAGTGTGTAATGGCTGTGATGTGTGTGTGATATACAACAGAACAAACACCAGTCACACCACCCTCTGTTGGTCAAGTCTATGATCTGAAGTCAACAGGGTAGAGAAGTGAAACCCTGACAGGAGACGATGAGTCTCAGATTACATACATGCAGCGTACAGCGTACCTGCACATGGGGTACTCGGTGTAGTTAAGGGGGGCATGGGCCAAGGTAAAGTTGACGTATCCGTTGAGGTCATTATCGAACTTGTACTGGTAGAGCAGTCGAGGTAAAAAATCAGACGTGAACGCGATCAGAAAAGCCTGTGGAAAGATCAAATACAGTGTTAGAGTAAAGAAGCCGTCACCGTGACGCTCGTGATAACGACGGCGACCCGCGATGATGTCGTTATCAGTCGACTCGACTCACATTGGCGATGACGGACAGGTGCGACAGGGCTTCCAGTATGTTGAACCAGACTCCGATGTTCTGGGCGCGCTCGGCCACCGGCCTCCGGTACTCGCACACAAACTTGTGGGCGTCCAGACGGATTTCCACCCAGTTGTTGAGGAGGGCGAAGAGTGGGGCGAGGGGGAACGCCGCCACGAAGATGGTGATGAACCCGAACTGGAGCACTGCAGCACAAGAGGGTTTGTTTTAATTACAACAACTTGAACATGCACTGACGTCGTCACGTGCCTCATAAATCCAGTTCCAGACGCTCACCCATCTCCAGATACTCCTCAAAGAGGCCTTCACATTCCACCAGCTGGTAGTCTTCCTCCCACCGCCGAGGCTCCCGGGACGCCTTGTCCCCCAGCACCTTGGCCAGAGTTCTCTTCTGGCGCCAGGCCTTCACTTTCCTGTCCGAGCGGAGAAACAGGTAGGTCAGAGGTCAGAGGTCAGGCTCTCAACAGATTCCGGTGTTTCATTTGATTCTGACTGAATGTGTGTATTTTTTACGTTTATCATTTATTTCACACAGTTGTCTTCTGTTGCGAACCAGGATTTAAAACTGTCATGAGCATGGGGTTTTCATTTGTTCGGAGCTGGATTCATTTGCAGCAGTTGTCATAGCAACACGTCCCTCAGACTGAATCCTTCAAAAGTAGCTGCGGATTTCTCTTATTATGGCTTTTCTTTTTTTGTCATCTCAGCAGCTCATTCTCGTTTTGCTGTGACACAAATCTGCCTCAAAACCCACCGCACATGTCAAACGTTTTTTGAGACAACGGCACAAGCTTCTGCCGATAATCAGCAATCCCCAGGAGAAACAAACGAGAGACACCACACCCGGTCCTCCGTGTCGAGCTGTCGCAGGTCAAAGCAGTTAAAACTGATCGAGTGTTCAACAGGTTTCATTTAAACATTGCTCCCCCCTTCATCTACTCAGTGGCAGCCATCCTCTCAGATATCAACAAGAAACGACAACTGGAACAAGCGTGTTGATCCAAAGACGAAGACGCCGCCGCCCGAAGGAAGCCCCGCCAATGTCAGAGTTAGATTAAACCAGCGGGTAGACGACAGGATAAACCCTGTGGGCCGTGTTCCTCAAGGGATTTGGGTCCTAAATTTGGATGCAGCTACAGTTTAGAAAAAAGAAAAGTGAAAACCACTTGGACGAGCAGACTCAACCTGACTGCCGACTCACGCACTCAGCTCCAATCCATCATTTAATCAGTCTAACAGCAGCTGCACTTTAGACCTCACTATGTGGGACATTAAATACAGTATACACTGCTGTGTTTTCCCCCTGCTCATGTACAACACATCATATCCCAATACAAGATGACTACCCATAATGCCTTACAGGGAGCGCTAAAAGAAAAAAAAGTAGTAATACTAACAAGAAGTAATTATAATAATAATAAGTAATTATGCAATATCAGACTGGGTGTGATCTGTGTGTCTCATAATTTGTGGTTTGCCAGTAAGTAGTAAAATGCCATTTGAACATTTTCTGTTGGAGTAAATGGAGCTCTGCGGTCGGCCATTTTTTATTTTTTATTTGAAAAAAGTCTTAATTTACCCAGAATTCACTGTACCACCGTCCAGATTTAGATGGTCAAGAACTTAACTGCTTTGTGCAACGGAGGAATTTAGACTGAAGAAGTCTGACTATCTGTTATATTTAAGACACAGTGATATTATTCTAATTCTAAGTTTAAAAAGGTCTGATCCCTTCAGACTGATCAGTAACAGCAGGGGAAAGCTGTGTTGGAAATAGACAACATAATATTTGCAGTAGACTAATGGACATCTGATCTAATGGAAACGCCCAGTCAAACGGAAACATACGGGATAATGAACTCCTGAATGTTGTTGATGAGTTGCTTTCCCACCATGATGATGAAGAGTTGTTCGGCCAGTTCGATGAGACAACCACCAGGACCACACTGCAATATGAAAACACACAGAAACACACGGAGCAGGATCCGTAAAATCTTCCTGCAGGTTAATTATATATTATCTAAAAGCAGAGGCAGGAACTCACATCTTCATTTCTCATCCCAAACAAGGTCCCATAGTTGGTGGGATAACCCACAAACCTGAACACATGGATAAGAAAGACATTTAAAATCTTATTGGTGAGTGTGACAAAATGATCTTACTATCTGAATCATTTCTGTGTCTGTCGATACTCGTGTCTCACCTTCCTTTAAAGAAAGCCACGTAGAAAGGAGAAGAGTAGAAGTTGACAAACTGGAAGATGAACACCTTGAAGATGAAGGCGTTGTCGTACTGGGTTTGTGTTCTGTGCATCTCTGCCACAAAGAAAACAAAGACACACACCATTAAAGACATAAAACCCTTGATAATAATTTTACCGTTTGACACATGTGGCTGCTGTGAGATGTCAAAAACACAGCAACAAAGACAGTGTAGTGTGTCACATGTACCCAGCGCTGTGTGACACTCTGCACATGTGTTTTTATTGCCTTTAGTGAGAGACTATTTTTACCCCAGATGATGGGATCAAATACAAAACGTGGTCTCCTCTGTGTCTTTAGTCAGAGCAGATCCAAATATCAATATACAGTACTGAGGTTTGAGGTGTTGGAGAGCTGTATTGATTCTTACCCCATTTAGTGAGCTGCTCAGCTAATGCAGTGTAGACCCGGCCCATCAACAGGATGAGGCCCAGATTTACAATACTGCTGGAGATGTTGGCGATGGTCCCTGCCTGATGAGGAAGTCACACACATGTATAAATGTACACAAATAAACACACACATACTCAAAGGATGCTGGGCTGTACTTCACACACAGACTTACAGTAAAGTCTATTAATGTAGTTATTACAAGAACAAATGAAATGCACACATCCTCCGTAGACACCCTGTGCAGCTCTGATATACCTCTGTTCGCAGGACGGGGCTCCCGGTATGAAACATCATCACGCTGATGATACCGCGGCACATGACCACCGTCACCAGGAAGATCATCACCACACAGAGCTGAGAGGGAAGACGCAGGGATGTTTGGTCAAAGGAAAAGTAAAAAAAATACCAAACAAATAAAATAAAAAATACCCAAGACATAAAAAAAATACCAAAGAAAACAAACAAACAAATAAAAAAAAATGTATATATAAATATATATATATATATATATATATATAAATACCAATTTTTTTTAAAAATATCAGAGAAATAAAAAATACCAAAGAATATAAAAATCCCCCCCCCAAAAAAACCAAAAAAAACCCAAAAAACCCCAAAATTTAAAAAAAATCCCCCCAAAAAATAAAAAAACCAAAGAAACATAAAAAATACCAAAAAATATTTAAAAAAAAACAAAAAACATAAAAACAAACAAATTAAAAAATACCAAAGAAATAAAAAAATACCAAAAAAAAAAATGTAAAAAATACCACGGAAATAACACAGAGATGAAGCAGTTCCTCATGATGTTCAGAAGAAGCTTGTCATTCGTTACTACACTGATTCAGTTTCATCACCACAGTGTCAGGTGATAGCCAATCAGAGGTCTCGTAGGAAGTACTGATAAGATATCTTCTCCATGGACATCAGCCAGAATAAAATAAAATAAAATAAAATACATATCATCTTTTTCGTGATGTCCATGTTTGTTGTCTGTGTTTGACTGATAACAGATTCTGTTTAGCAGCAAAGAAACACAGAAACACACCAGACCAGCAGATTTACACAAATTCACTTGCATTTAAATCAGTGGGTGCAAGGTTGGCAGTATTTGCCCAGTTAAAGCTAAAAATAGACATCAATTAGAACGATACTGAAGTAGAAGTGATACCTCTCTTTACTTCTGATCCCAGAACAGCGATCTGTCCCTTTAAGGATGTTGCCTGTTTGCATTCATCATGTAATTTCCCGCCCCCTGTTGTGGCAGCAGGGTATTGTCCCTGAAGCTAGCCTGACTTCCAGCTGTTGTATCTATCGTTTCTGTCATTTTCATGGGTGTGACTGTGTCCCGTTGAATAGCTATGACCAAGGTGAGCTTGGACTCAGCTTCTACCGTTCTGAGATCAGTAATGATATTTCAGCATTATAGGTAGACGTGTGTGGAAACTAAACTAAACAGTAGCAAGTAAACGAACAGATTACACCGATTTATCATCCGTGTGAGATCTGCAGTAGGTCTGAGACAGAATAATGTTACAGGAGTAGAGCAGCTCCTTTCAGGAATAGATCAGTACGCAGGTTGTGGGCGTAGCGAGCGAGAAAGAGAGTTGGCTGCTTGGTTCTGCTTCCCCATCTGTAAAAGTCAACGAACGCCACTGAGTTCAACTGATTCTGTGATTGAGAAACCCTCATTAGCAAAATGTTTCTTATGTTTCCAAGGCCAATCCACAACGAACCAGTTCTCAGAGTTTCTGAACTGGGAAAAGAAATTGTTTTGCATAGATAGATATAAATGGTATTAATTAGACTGTATATTGTAAAACAATTAAAGACTAATTTTGTTCATTTCAGCAGGAAACAGCTGCTTGCCTCGTTAAAAATAAGCTTCCTGACTGACTGGCTTCAGCCTCAGTCACTCTTCTCGGATCGATTTCTAGATCACTGGTCACAGATACTGTTCTGTGCAGTTAGCCTTTACACATCATGTGTGTTGGTGCCATGGCAGCATTTTCAATTTTCCACCTTTGTCACTATTGTCAGAGAAGGGCTGGAGGAAAGCTGATCCTCGGGTCCCTGTCCAAGAAGAAGTTAATCCAGTGTATGGCCGAGATTATCAGATCGAATCTAACCCTGTGGGCAAATGACCTGGATTCATTATTAGAACAGGGGTTCAGTTACCACTGTAGGTGGAACAGCACACAGGTGTAAACTCCACCTCTCTTTCTCTTCAGGATCTCAAGAGTAAAAGCTCAAAAGACACTGAGACTCTTCACTGAAGAATATAAGAAAAGGGGAGCAGGTCTGTTCATACGTGTGTGGAAGCTGATCAGGATGTCGCATTAGATTCACATCATGATATGTGAAGAATGAGTTTCATTAGATTAGAAGTAAGTGACATTGAGTCGCCACAATTGTAAATAATATTGATCTATTCCTGCAATAAAAAGGTTACAGGTTACACAAGTCAAAGAGACACCTGGAACTCAGAGACAGCTCAACAGCTTCTCTCTAAAACATTTTTAAACATTGTCTCACCATCATGATGATGACCATGGAGCCGGTGAACATGCGGGACAGCCTGGTCTTCTCAGGGAAGTAGGGCTCTTTGACCCCGGTCACTGGATTCTGCTCCATCGTTGGGGCCATGGCTGCGAACTCTGGCCGAGGACGTTCCTGAGGGAACACAGAGATGACGTCAGCCTCGGTGGACTCACTCTTTACCGGTGTGCTGAGAGCAGTCCAGTCTATGTACCATGGAAAATTAGCTTGGTGTGGTATTTGTCTCACAACTAAACTCTAAAAATCACTTTGCAAAAGAGGTTTATGTTTTAGGTTTTATTCCAGAGGTAATATAATCTATAATCTTGATTTACAACATCCTGTTTTCTCCATCAGGCCAACATCACCTACACTTTATCTAATGTCAAGCATTTTATCTTCAAGTTTATTTGCCTGTCTTAGTAATTAAAACAAAACACTCAACAGGAAACTAGAATCCCCGCCTCGTGGTTGTTTCCTCCACCAATCAGCCAAGTGACAGGAAACACGGCCACAGTCTCTCCTTCCTGAGTTACAGTGTTGAGCCATGGCAACAAGTGTTTTTGCAGAACATTATGATGTCACAGTGAAGTCGACCTTTGACCATTTGGATATAAAAGGTCATCACTTAATCCTATCTTTACAGACATTTGAGTTAAATTGTGTCATAATTATGCAATTAATTTGTGACTTATGGCCAAAAAATGTGTTTGTGAGGTCACAGTGACCTTTGACCTTTGACCACCACAATCTAATCAGCTCATCCTTGAGTCCAAGTACCAGTTCCTTCAAGGCGTTACTGAGATATCGCGTCCACGAGAATGTTGTGTTTGTTAGTCACTTAATCGTGACGTACCTAAGAAAAGTGTGTGAGACCAGTGCATTCATACTCATCCTGAAAAATCAAGCAGAACAGGAAGGATTATGAGACCTCTTCTTCGTGGAAGTCCATGCAGTCCCAGTGATGAGCCAGGGTGGCCATCTTTCTCTTCCAGTACTCCAGGAAGGTCACGGCCCAGAAGGACATGAACACACTGAAGAAGACTGTACCTGGGTGGTCGAACAGGTATCCCAACTGCAACGCAGAGAGATTCGGTGCAAACATTCAGAGACAAACATCACCTCTGAGTCTGTTTGCGCTGTGATTATAATCCAGCTTGTTTACAGCTGTGTACCTGAGCCATGGTGCAGATCTCAGACATGTTCCAGGCCTTGCATGTGTTACAGAGAGGACACATCAGGTAAGAGGCGCCGCTGGTGCAGATTTCTTTCCTGTTGACAGACACACAGACACAGATCAGTTAAAACTGAGAAAAACAAGTTTTGATCTGGCCCTTTAATCACGTCTACTCATAATCATTAACATAAGAGCTCGGGGACGGGATGGATCAGCTGTGATGCACACAAACTCAGGGTGCATTGAGTCCAGGAAGAGTGAGGGAGTAACACAGATGAAAGGTGTTGGAATCAGTTACTTGCTGCCGGGGAATAGAGCAACTGCACCTCCACTTATTAGAGTTATTCAGTGAATTACTGAAACATGACTATACATGGGATAAATGACTGAGAGACGTTTCCTCTTCCTTATTTTTGTAATGAGGGGATTATTCTGCACTAATTATCACATGACGGCTGCAGTTTATTGCTGCTGGAAACTGCTCTCCATCCATTCTGCACTAATCAATGGCTTTAATCTACAGTGTGAACTAATGAACCTCGTGAATCTGAGACATTTGACTGTCTTCCTTCCTCGGTTATTGACTCGTCTCCCACTCTGTCTAAACTCCCTCTGGACTTCATGGTGGGATGAAGAAGTGATTCCACAGTGCTGTGTAGAAAGAGCAGAACCCCACTGTTATAAATCATGTATAATAAATTGGGCACAGACTTTCCCCTTGTGAACTGTAGAATTATGTTATTTTTTTTATCTTTAGGCAGAACAGACTGCGCTTTCATGTGTATGAAAATGTGCTTGTTTAAGATAATTTGGGAGAAAGTGAAGTTTTAATTCTTGGCATTGCTCAAAGGAACCGTTAAACATTTTGGGAAACAAGCTTATTTCCTTTCCTTCTGAGAGTGAGATGAGTAGATCGATACTAATCTCATGACGGCGTGTTAAGCTCAGAGCTGTGCTGCGGCTACGCTGCCGGATGCCGGTCACGATCTGTTTGTTGTAAGTGTCTGTGCAGGTACCAAATCTGACAACCTCACTGTCGATGGAAGACGGAGGGAAGTCGCTGTAACCAGTTGTTGTTTCCACCACTGAACAGACTGTAGAATCACGCTGTCTTCTTTACAGAAGCACGAGAAGCGAAGAATTACAAAGACGAGAAACTGGCACAGTGAAGTCAGTTACCATCACTGTACAGTCACACCAAGTAAACGATGTGGGAGCAAAACCTCTGACTGTATGGAACTGAGTCACGGTGTGTTTTATTGTTTATGAAGTCAGATTTTAATTAGAAAACATTAGATAATAACTGCAAGGAGAAGGAGAGAGACACAGCTCGAGCGGCTTCTTGTTTGTTTTGGTACCGATAGAAATTCAAGATTATTACACCGTGAATTCTAACTGCGTGTGTTCTCATCAGAGCTGCAGCGTCGAGGGGTTAGTCCACATGAAAAAAACTGCTTCTTCAGGTATTTTTCAAGCATTTTATGTGTTGATTACGGAGCTGATGAGAGCGAGATGACAGGAAGTGAGGAGAGACACACATGGGGAACGACATGCAACAAAGATCCCATGCTGGACTCGAACCAGGGGAGTTATGGTTCAACCGTCTTAACACCTAAACAAACAGGGCGCCCTGTGAATGAGTAAAATTGAGTTCCCTTTAAGATGAGACCAACACACCTTGAACCATCAGCTAAATAATACCTGACACTTGATGAACCGTGTTTTAAGTGTGTGTGTGTAATGCTCAATCGCTTCGTGTGTTATGCAATAAAGGCTGTATGTTGTGTGCAGCGTGTGGACTCACGCTGGTGCGTTGGTATGCATGGACATGACTCCAGACACAAAGACCAGGGTTCCCACCACAGCCGCCGGCAGCAGCCACGCTGTGTAGAAACCTGCAGAGACATAAAGCTCCATTAGGCTGCAGCTCTCTGTTGATGCATGCGCAATTACACTGACTGCTACACTGCTGTTTAATGCTGGAATGTCCTGGATGAGGAGGTTCGGTTGGGATCACAGAAAGCGTGTCTCATGCTGAGGACGGTGGTGTTAGTTTCTTATTGACAAACGTTTGTTTTTAAATGTGACGAAAGTGAGAAAATAAAGAATATGAAAGAAATACTGGAAAAAGTAAAACATTATCAGAGGGAAAGAAAAAAAACATGTTGAAATTGATTCTTAATTTACTACAGATTTGTGATGGCATTTAACATCAGCTCCTAGGGTTTCAAGACCTTTCGACCACACTGCACGGTCTTCATCGTATACGATATTACATGACCAAAGACCAGAGCTCCACACTTAGGTCACATGATTACACCTGAGCTTTCTCCAGGTGAGAAAACTCCATCTGCTGATGAAGACTGTTAAGATGCAGCTGAAAACTGAAAGTGCCTGAAAAAGTTAGTAAGTGGGCCTTGAGTGTGTGTGTGTGTGTGTGTGTGTGTGTGTGTAGTGTGGGGACCGTCCATAAATTTAAATTAAAATCATAGCTTGATAACACAGAGTTAATTGAGCTTGATAAACACACGTTTTACGAATTGGTCATTTATTCCCCATTCAACTTATTAAACACCTAAAAAAAACAGTGTAAATACTTAAAATCTAATATTTTTCATTGTCATATTTTTTTTTTTTTTAATATTTTTACAAATTTGGATTGTGTTCTTCGGTTTCAAATTAAACCAAATTATATCCACATGAGGAAGTCAAAAGGGGCGGAATGCTCCTTATGGGCACCATAATTATTATGTCTAAATGAGAGTTTATATTTACCCAGCCAGGCGAAGTACAGTGCAATCTTCTCCCCAAAGTACTCCCTGATGTGGTCCAGTGGTTGGTACTTGTACCATCTCCACCAGCGGGCCCAGTAGTGGTAAAGAACCTGCCTCTGGTTCAGCTCGTCAGGACGGATCTCAAACTTCGGGAGCTGAAAAGGGCCCTGTCAAAAAAACAAAAACAAGCACTCAGCTGATTAGAGAAGGAAAAGTCTTACATGAGATTAAAGAGCAGATAAATAATATCTGACCTCATGCAGGGGGAAAGCTGCAGTGTACGCCCCTTCATTTATCAGTCTGTCCACACCTACTTCTGCCCTCTTCTTTCTGCCGTAAACCGTCCTGGCGAGGATCTCGTACACCTGAAATAAGACACACACTCTCGCTCCATCAGAGACAATAAACCCTGAACACGTCCGGGCATACTGTTAAAGGAAGTCCTGTTACTCACGACACGGTGTCTCTGTGTGTTAGTGAAGTAGGTTTCATGTTCGTCACAGCCAAGGAATCTGAAAAAGCCAGTTTCACTTTTACACAGAGCAGAACAATGACAGCTGGTTCTGTCATGGACCGACGTCAACCAGAACTCACCTGTTCATCTTTGACTTGCGAAAGGCACATGTGTAATAGTCCAGAGGCCTGTTTGGCACCGCCTCAGTCATTACATTAGGAATGCATAGTCTACTCAGGACCTGAGCAGATGTGTTTAAGTCCAGATGTGGCTGCGCCTGGAAAACAAAACACACACTGATTCAGTATCAACAATATTTCATCAGCGTCGTCTTTATGAAGTGATAACACTCAAGCTCTCATTAAATTTGGTGACACCTGTGGTTACTGGTGATAAGTGTAAGTGCACTTTAGTAATTAGAGTAAAATCGTAAACTTAAATGCTCAAGTTGTCGTCGCCACAGGTGCGGAATGAGCTTGATAACAGAACTGAAAGCAGCAGCTGCTACTAAAATATATTGAAAGGCCGGAACTGAACTTTTATTTTCTATTTACCAGTTATTGCTGATTGTGTATCTTGCCTATTGAATGAATGTATGGACTGATGGGAGAGACGTTTTTGAACCATTTAGTTCTTCTTCTTCTTCTTTAGGGTTTCAGGTATTGGGATCCCTTTTTCATCCTCTGTTATTTTCATGTTTGTGCTTTGACTTGGATTTTATATCTGATTTGAGTGAAAAAAAAAATGATGATGACGAAAAAAAAAAAAGGTTATTAGTGTCTATGCATTGAGCACAGGGGACAGCAAACACAGGCTTTTATCCTCTGCATTACATCCAGCACATGCAAACACCAAAACTGGGGTTTAGTGTTATAAGAAGAACCTAAACTGACGCCTGCAGCTCTGGTTGAACCCTAATGTCCCTCTAAAAACCCTCTGAATGACAATGCTAACATGCTAATGTTTGGCAGATTGACCCATCAGACTCATTAATAGAGTTAGCCTGGGGCTTGACCTTACTGACCCCACTCACCTACTACTATTTATCCTTGGACTACTTTAAGCACACTAACTATCTACATCTTTGTCTATAATGTGTGTAATTTAACATCTTCGGTTAGCACATTAGCATGCAAACATTTGCTGATTAGCACTAAACACAGAGTGGAGCTGAGGCTGATGAGCTTTTAGCTTTTCAGTCACAAGTTTTCACACTAAATGAAACATCAAGGACTGAAGTGATTAAAAGTCAACGTCATATGTATGGACCAGATTTCATGGCAGTTCATCCAAAAACTGTGGAGTCGTTAGTATAAATTCTGTGGAGGCAGCGATCAGCTGATCCCAGAGACAAAAATACACTGGACAAATCCAGCCATAATTAGCATCAAAGATGGAGTTTGATGTAATGAAAATCTTAAGGATTATAACTTTTAATTAGAAATATTTAATTAGAAACAGCTGTGTTCACCTGCAGCGGAGCTCTCAGACAGAGTTCCTCAGCGTAATACACCATCACATCCCAGGGAGCACTGAGTTTCAGAAAGTGAATCGTTTTCTTTTCATTCGCTGTTTCCTCCTAAAGAGAAGAGGGAACAGAAATATGAGTAGATGACGAGCTTATTAATAAGGTGAATAATCTTGAATCTGGTCTTTAGCACCTTCTCCATCAGCAGTCCAACACTCGTCAGATTCTGGACAAACTTCTCCCTCCACTGTGCCAACTGTGCTTTCCTCCGCTCGGACCTGCTGCTCTCCTCGGTGGCCACGGCTCCCCCCTCCTCGCTGGGCGCCTCACTCGTCCCCTTCCCTCGCCGCTTCCTCCTCGAGCGGACCTCCCACACCAGTACAAAGTCTGGATCAACCATAAGGAGCCAAAAGGGTGAATGAGGCTCTGACTTGATCATCCATCAGTGAAGCTTGTGACAGCTGATACAATACAAACTGCTGATGCTGCCTACCAATTTTAGTTCTTCCATCTCTGAAGTAATTCCCCAGCTGTGGAAGGGGCTGGTTACTTTTTGTATTACAGTGAATATAAATGGGATCATCACCACCAGCCATATCTTCATCGTCATCTGCAGCTGCAGCTGAAAGCTGAAAGCATCCACAGTTTAGTTCTTATCAAAGTTAATTAAAAACAAGTGAAAGACTATTATCTGCTCTCTTTTCTGCCTGTGAACCACTTCTTCTGTCTGTGGACGGTCAATTTCCCTTTGATGAGGGTTAACAGTTAAAACCTGTGCCATTACACAGCATCATAAAAGCCTCCACTTTGCAGTAATGAGTCCAGAAAGATGATAACTGGGCTTTTTACAATGTGATTGAGCGCAGCAAAGTCATGTCTTACCACAAGACATTCGTGATACACTACACCTCGTAGCATATTGTACGCCTGCGGATTTCACATGAAGAGTAAAACCCTTCTAGTCTCACTGCAACATCTCTGACAGGTCAGTGAGGTGTGAAGGAATGAGTCATTTTCAGTTATTTTCCAAGTTTAGTTGGTTCCTGTATAAAAGTAGAAAACACTGCAGCATTTACTCACATATCTCGGTGGGATGAAGCCCCCGTTGTGCAGACTCCCATAGCTCTCCGTGGTTTGTGCTTCACCCCCATAGTCCAGATCCAGGAGGACTTCTCTGTCACCCCTCACCACCTCCGAGCCCTTCCTCAGCATGATGCGGAGGATGACTGAAATATCTGAGGCTGGACACATTCACATGAAATTGCGCTGCTCACTCGCACGTAGCTTATCGCTGAAGTATTTCAGAGATGACAGGTGAAGACACAGACTGAGAAGACAGAATAAAAAAGGTTGATACTGTACCTTTGCTGTGGTGAGAATGAGGCCACTGCTGCCGGATTTGCAGCAATCTGTGCTTCCCTTTTCCTCTCCCTCCTCTTTATCTCTGCATCCGTCAGGCTCCTCTGCTCCCCTGGTAAATAGCTGTGAAATACCGTAATGGATGTAACATGCAGGCAGCAGCTGAGACTTCGCTGTCTGCTTGAATGGAAATGTACATCAGGACATACAGCACAGCACAGCGCACATCCCCACTTCATAAATAATGCAACAGTCAGTCAGGGGGCAGTGGATGGGAGAGGGTGAAGTCGGAGGTCTCTCTAACACACTCATTATGCAGGACAGAACGTGTGGGGGGGTGTCTCCTATTTGATGTTACAGAGTATTCCTTCATCCATACAAGCTGCTCTGCACGTTTCATCTAATTGGTTTTGAAATGTACGTACAATTAACATAAATTATTGAGAGAAGAGAAGCTCCGCCCGTATGAGCTTCATTTCCTGATCTGCTGTGTAACATCACAGGCGTGACATTTTTCTGGTCGTTTCTCAGAGATGCTCTGATTTGACAGCCTCCACCAGCATCAGCACAATAGGTGACATAATTTGTTTTCCTCCCTCCTCCTCTTTCAGTAGACTGCATCGCTGCAGTCAAAACAGAGCTGTCTGTGAGAAGAGTATGGAAGGGTGAGTAAAGAGGAGCAGCAGGAGGAGGAGGAGGAGGAGGAGGAGGAGGAGGAGGAGGAGGACGAAGTGGCAGATAGTGGGAGGAAGCGGGAAAGTGTCAGACAAATGGAGAGCGAGGTATTAAAATTGCATTAGAAAGTGAAACGCTGCAAAGTAAATGAGGGGGGCAGGGCATGTTTAAAACTGAAATACAGCACAACAACAATTCTTTTTCCAACTGCACATGAACACATCTTTCTTCACTGTCAGTCGACGGTCTCAACTGATAATACATTTTTCATAGAGAAAAAAATCAATTATGCAGCCGAGTTAAAGGGGTACTGTGCCTTACTATGTGAGATACATCGAGTTGCATTATGGGAAATGTAGGATCCAGGGATATTGGAGTTTGACCCAAGCTAGGGACTAAAGATCCGTATCTTAGGCCTCTACTGCTTTGATTTTGACCATCATTTATACAAATGTCTCTCTTGAAGTTGCAGCAGTTTTCTTTTCACATGTTCTTCACAGGCGTCAGACTAGTGTTCAATTTACCTCTATAGTTTCTGCACTTTTAAGCGCTGCCTCACATTCAGTTTTATCTTGGGCCACTTTTATTTTGGAGGGGAACTTGTGTCTCTGTGAATGACGTGAATACTGGCTTTGGTTAAATTGAAATGTTGTTGTTCCAGGGCCACAAGCTGGTACTGTCCTCATCTTGTTTTTTGTTTTTAATTATTATTGTTTTTCTTTTTTTTTTTTTAAAGAAAAAGGTAATTTACCCCAACGTTCCCTGTGAATCATCATCCGTCTCATCAATCTCACCGTTTCTCTCTCCTTTAGCTCGATTTTTTCCACCCCTTGCCGAGTCATTCTGTGATTCTACTTTCCCCCTGAGGATGAGTCCAGCACATGTTGTTTTACACACAGATTAAACCTGGCACCTTCAGCTCCTCACCGGTCGCAGGTCGTGCTCTCTCACAATATAGACAGGCAGAGTTAATGGATGGTTGAAACCATGGAAACAGCACAAGCGTACCCACGGTGGCATTATTGTGCTAATAAAATAACAAAATGCATCTGAACAACACTAGTGGTATCCACTTGTTTGTCCTAGAAACCACAAGATGATGATCGATAACACCAGAGGATGTGGTCGGAAACTGCTCGGTGATGCGTTGCGTGTTGTCTTGACAGCTGGTACCACATGTCTTCAGCTGTGAGTTAACTCAACTATCTTTAAATGGAAAGTCTCTCACTGGCTGTTTAGAGGCAGTGGTTTCCAAACTTTTTAAATTTCAACCTGTGAAGTACAAGGTGCTGCAAACTCAAAACTTTGCGTTTAACTTCATTAAAATTAAGAAAATAATTTTAGAAGAACTTTTAATTAATTTCTGTATTTCCCATATTTCAAAAATAAAACGTGAATCATTGGATTTAAAGGAATGTCTCAATAATACATAATACTTTTGTCAACAAGCACTTACTTTCCTGGATGCTGTGGCAGAGCTTCTCAGTGATGAACAGCTGGTTGATGGACACTGTGCCGAACAGCTGCAACCGGGAATGTGACTAACATGAAGACATAACAGGGCGGTTCTGTAAAAGACCATAATTACTTTCCACAAGATTCTCTCTGCTGCAAGGGATTTGCTCTTATTTAGCCACAGGAGTATTAATCAGTGAGGCTGGCCACTGGTGTGGGGGCGTTGAGGTCTGGCTCGTTCCGGTTCATCCCAAAGGTGTCGGCCGGGGTTGAGGTCAGGGCGCTTCCACATCCAACTAAACTGAGAGAAACTATTTCTTTATTGTGCGTGGAGAGATACGGTCACGATGAAACCAAACTTCACCACACTGCAGTGTAAAATACCACTGTGCGCTGCAGCATTAAGATTCAACTTTCACTGCAACTAAGGGGCCATAAAAAGCAGCAGCAGTGGACAGGGATTTCTCTGTAACAGCTGAAGAGAGGTTTCCCTAAAATGTTTAGTTTGTTTTACTCAAACATAAAACAGGCTTAAAAAGACATTTACGACCTCTAGTGGTGACTGGGGAGAACTGCAACACTGACCAACCTTCCCTAAGACACTGCTGCTGTAAAAGAAGAGTATACTTGACTTCACTTATTATCAGTGTGTCATGGAGTCATTTAGTTGGAAAACAAGGTTTTTCCAGTTGTCATAGTTCCAGTTTCAAAACAGCGGCGCAGGCCAGAGAGAGAGCTGAAGAAATCAGGAATTCAAGAAGGTAATTACTGAGTCATGGGCAACAATCAACAACAACCAACTCCCACGGCCAGATCACAGTCAGTGTGTTGTTTTTTGTTTGCAGTTTTTGTGCCGACAACCATCATTTTTAATGTGGCCTACACTTTGGATTTCAACAGAAAGGACAATATAGAGTGAGACTGCCTAACACACACCTGCTCTCTTACCTGCAAATCCTTCATCCCTGCTCTAACATGACTGCCCTTACGTTTTCAACGCACAGGATTTCACTGGTTTGACCTGGAACAGAAATGCAGACGTTAAAAACACTGACACTGTTTCACACCACAGGAGCCACGGTTTGATCTCAGTTTATTGAGTTACGCTGTCCAATCACAAAGGTTTATTTGTACATTCATTACCATCATGAACAGTATAAAACCTTCTGGACATGCACGTCTTTACTGTACGTGTGAGTTTACAGTATGTTATACTTGATTAGTGCTCTATTTACAATTCCATAAAACTACTAAACATAACATAAATATAACATGCAGTATACATTTATGAACAAAATCAAAACGCCGGTTTTCACAACGCATCACGCAAAAGATGACATCCATCATTGGCCAGCAATGTTCCACATTCAAAACACTGCAGAAAAAGACTAACTCTTCTTTATATACACTTCATAGGTCACAACTCTAAGCACTTTATTTTTTTATTGATAACCCAACAAACATTTCAAGTAAATCCAACTATTGCAACTGTTCTCTCCCTGGTCCTTCAGTAATCCACTGGGGGGGGATTTCAAACACACAGCCAGTAAATCCTCTTTAAAAACCCACTGAATTATTAAAGGACTATTATATAAAACCTTTTCCACCAATTTGCAGTCTTCTCTGTGCGCACAAATAACCTCATAATGCTGCACGGAACACGGGAGGAACCAAAGTAGAAAAATGGATTTAAAAAAAATATTGAATTAGACAAAACAGCAGCAATTAAAAAAAAGAAAAAATACACGGTGAGTCTTAAGGTTTTGGGATGTGAAGTACCTTTTTCACCTGAGATTAGATTTCTTTGTAAAAGAGCAGAAGATGAGCAGAACCGAGTGGCACTTAGAGCGGCTTAAAGCACTGAGTAATGCTGATTTAGAAGAAACACAGAGTGAGAAAGACAGAGATGTTCGTACAAACATAAGTGACGTATGAGTGGGGCTGGGTATCATCTGAATGTTTTTGATACAAGGCGCCTGTTCAGTGCTCTAGTTTAATCTTCTCACTGCCTTACTTCACTGAATATGCAACATCTGGATGTGGCAACACGATGTCTGTACTCAGAGTAGCGAGGTTTGATTCCCATCCCAACATACAGCTCTTTTCTCACCTGTTCAAAAACCACAACGTGAGCGAAGGCCCCGTTCAGACCTGGTATTAACGTGTGTCTCGGTGGACAAGCGGACAACTCTACGTTCAGGTGTGAACGCACCAGGACACGTCTGAGAACCGGTCACTCGGACCACATTCGGAGTTGGTCTGAACCACATGTGGCCGCCTACTCTCCTCTGCCAGAGTCTGATTAGTCTGAAAATATATACAGACTTCTCACAGTGTTTCCAATACATTGATTTATTCGTGGTGACCAGCCACAATATCATCATTAATCTTTGTTTTTTCCCTTTTCACTTTTTTTAAGTGGTTTAAATCTTATTTCATTATAGAGCTGTGCCACGCATTAATTCCTCATCTCGCTCTTGCTATTCTGCTCTATTCTCCTCTGCCTTCATTTAATCTTGCACTTTAATGAGATATTATCTATTGTATAATGTTTTTTCTCATGCTGTTTTCTTATTCTTTTTAATTCTCTTTTTATGCTTCTTTTATTTCTCTTAAGCACTTTTCCTCTGTGTATGATAATGTGCTATACAAATAAATGTACCTCGCTCTCTCTCTCTCTCACAAACACATAACAACACACCTGTCTGTCACTCAGACTGTTTAAAAACAACAACGCATTTGGTCTTTGCAGCAGAAATGATGCATGTGTTTATCTCATTACAGAGCGGGGGAAGTGAGATCCAATCACAAGACCGGATGTGATGTGATCAGATTAGAGAGAGAGACTCATGTTAACACCAGGTCTGAACGAGGCCTACGATGATTGTTTGAGTGTTCAGCCGAATTGTAGAGTGTAAGGCAACTGCTAAACAGAAAAATAGTGTTTCATTTAGTTTAAAGACATTTCCTCCAGTTCAGTCAAGGTTGTCCAAAAAAGCAACATTGTCATTGCAGAAGAAGTTCTTTTCTTCGCCTTGCAATGAGAGCATTTCCATGCGGACACGGACACAGCAGCAGTTCTCTAATCAGTGTTTAAAAGGACAGATTGTATCACATGCGTTCCCGCCCACTGACTCTAATTTGCAGGGAAACTAAAGAGGTTTCATTTAGGATTTTGTGATTCTCAATCTTAAGTAAAGCTTTAATATTATGGGCTATTTTAAAAAGCATTGAGCTACACTTGCTCTCAGTCAAAAGGCTATTTGTCAAACATGGTCCTAAGCCGCTGAATGACGACTAGTGCAGAGGGGGGGTGTTCTGTTGCTCTGATGTTGGCCAGATCTTATTGTACATGTACGATGTCACCAACTGCTGGTGTAAACTGAAAACAAGAAGCTAAGACAAATTGTCGCTTCACACAGATGTAATCCTTACTTGATATTTACCCACAATAAAAAATACACATCTGCTGATGCAGACACAAACACCAATACTGAGACAACGTCACCCACTCAGCTGAGTTATTTTGTTCCCACTTCCTTTCTAAATTGGAAATAAAACAGAAAGTTATGATATTAACAAATTAAAACTACAATCTGTACCATTAAAAAAAAAAAAAAGATTAACAGCAAAAACAATGTGCAAGTCTGCATGGAAGCCTCCGCTCGTCTCTGGAGAGGAGGAAAAGGCAAGTCTGTCGCATTTCCTGAAAGGGTTTCTTTTCTTTTTTTTTTAATCTGAGTGACAGCATTTAAATAGTAAAGCAAGATCTTAGATAATCGACACAGGCATGAGCATGTCATGTAACAGTGCAAGTGTTAAATATCCAGGCATTCCTCATTCTCTCGGGCTAATGTACACTGTGGATGTGAGCGTCATTCAGTGAAGAAATGTGTGGCCTTAAACAAACCAAAACTCCCAAAACTGAATAACACACACATACACAACTGTCAATGATTACTCATGGATGCTGTACAGTGCTGTACATTCGCTAATCTACAATTATACCACAGTTAGGGTACAGTATCACATCATGTAACTGGTATTAAGCCAGGAGTGACTTTTATTGTCACACAGCTGTGTAAGTTGTGCAAGAGAGAGAGCGTTACTGATATACACACATATATATATATATATATACACATATATATATATATATATATATATATACATACATACATATACATATATACATATACATGTATAATTTGTGAGTGTGTGTGCGCAAGGCAAGGAGTGTGAACTTTTCCACATTGCAGACAAGCAGCAACTGCCCCCTTCATTTATGGCTTTCTCGACATTTATCATATCAACATCCAGATCGATCATTAATAATTCTCTCATCTCAGCTTCCACACTCTACTAGATATGTAGTTTTTCACTAACTCAAAGTCTTATCAGTACGTAACAGTTCATTTTAAAATGGATTATCCACTGGGGAAAACAGTTTACTTGTGTAGACAAAGTTCTCAGAGTAAAAATGACTCTCTTCTGAATGTTTAAGTGCAGGATGTTTCCCATGACACGACCACTGTGCCTTTTACATCTATCCATCATCATTTCCTACAGTGCTTTTTTCCCCATTGAGAGAGAACTTTATATCACATCATGTAACATTAAACTTTTCCTTGATTCAGCATATTTTTCTACATTGTCGTTCTGTCTGAAGAACCTCTACTACAGGAATAACGGTCATGTAAATAGAACATACTGCCTCTCTACTGGAGGTCCATTTCATTTCAAGTGAGAACGTCTCACTGCTGCATCTTTGCGATGTGATGCGCCACATGCTTTGTTGCTCCTGCAGGACGTTTCTCTGATAGAAACATTTAGAAGCCCGTCACAAACTAACGCCACAGCTGATTGGTTTATCTAAGTCTTTCAGCTCAGAGCTGTGAATGGTTTGACTCACTCTCTATCCTGGAACTACATCAGACTGTCTGATCAGTCTGTCAGTGGTTACCCACAGGTTAGTGTATGTGTGCCTATGTGTGCGTGTGTGTGTCTGTGTGTGTGTGTGTGTGTGTGTGTCCGTCAGCACCAGGGTTCACGCTGGGCTCTGCCTCGGGCCAGACTGTCTGCCCTCTGCCAGGCGCTCTTCATCAGGCTGAGGGCCTCGCTACAGCGCTTCTGCACCGATGGATCAGACACGACTCTGTGGGGAAGGTCGACCTGTGCACAGTGAGGACAGAAGACACTTCTCAAACACTGGCTTGAGTCAAACCAGATCTGTGATCATCTTTAACTCAGTATGCAGCAAAATGTATTTGTCTTTTTTATTTGTAGGAATGTTTTATGTTTTATGTTACCTGCCTAAATTAGCATTTCTGCTACAATTGTAATATCACTGTACTGTCCCTTTAACCTATGATAATGAAAGACTGCAGTATCTTCTGACCTGGAAAACAGCTTTCCATGTTCTGTCTAACGCCTCCAGCAGTCTATCTCTCTCTTCACAGCCGCTGAAGTACAAAATCCATGGAGGGAGGAACTGAGACCGATCTGCTGCAAACTCCTGGACACAAGACAGAGGGAGAAAGTGGGGAGGCTCTTAAACATAAGAGAATTATGTTCCTCGTAGCACAGGGTGAGTCTATAATGTATCATGCTGGGTTAAATATTATTTTGTTACAAACTCAAAACAGAAATACAGAAGGTATTTAATGACAAAACACCTCATCAATACACCTTGTCTCATCTAAACCTTAGACCTATCAGAGACACCTGACCTGTAAAGCTGAACACCACTGACACAAGTTTACAGTTTGTTTAGTATAAACTGCAGTGAGATGTATAATGTGTGCAGGCAATGGGAGCTGGAACTACTTTATTTGCATTAGCCTACTGAGGTGCTGTTTCCTCTAAAAGGGTTTGGTTGAATTAATTCAGTTTTTAACTTAATGTTCATTTGCTTACAAAATAATCCTGAATGAATCCTGAACTTGTCATGTACATCACACATGAATGAGTACGTTTGACTCACGATGACGCAGTACTCCTTGTCGGCCTCCGTGCTGACGGTGGTGACGTCAGAGATGTCGACGCTGCCGAGCGAACGGAAGAAGCTCGTCTGACAGTCCTGATGGCAGGTCAGCAGCTTCCTGTCTGTGACCACCAGGCAGCATGGGATACATGGGGTGGGGGCCACACCCTGAGGGATGACCTGGAGATGATATGGTTGTAGTTTAATTATACCTCGAGCATGGACGGTGCATGGGACAAACTGATGGAAGGTATTTAGTTTGACAGTATTTACATACAGAACAAAGTTAAATGGTTTTATTTTGAAGGGTTTATATGAACTCTGTAAACCCTGTGTGCACCACTGAAAACATCCATCACTGTCTTCCAGTGTCTCTAAAGACACCAGCTGCGTTTCCATCAACATATTTTTATATTTAAGTATCGCAGAAGAAAAAATAAATTGCTCAAAAAAAGTTTTTACACTTGCTTTGCCTGTTTGTGAAAAGAGTTAATGAGCTTTATGGGAGATGGAAACACTTTTTCTGAATAAGTTCTGACGTGGCAAACATTCAACTCACATGAGTGATCAGCTGTTTCTGCTTCTAGAGAAGATGAAGAAGAAGAAGAAGAAGATGAAAAAAGAATTAAAAAATTCCTCAAGCCCCCTCTGCATTTTCTCTCATAGATGGCCAAGACAACTGGTTGTGTTCCTTCTTCTTCTTCGAGGTTGTCATAACAACTTGTTTTGTTTCCAGTTCGCGACCTCTACTTCTTCTACTCTGTTTATTACAGCCATGTGTAACGTAGCCTTTACCGCCACCTTTAGATGACGCTATGCAGCCTAGTTTGTTCGCTCCAAACCAGTTCATGAAAACGCACCTAATTAATACTTTCTTTTTTTTTTTTTCACATTTCAAAACATTGCTTCTAAGTCACTTGACAATTATACGTTACCATGACTACGGAGATAAATACAATACTTGAAATATGAAAATACATGGTGTGTGCAGTGTGCGACTATCCCCCCTCACCCCTTTGGAGACGGACTGGCAGAGCAGCTGCATCCAGTCGGCCATGTCCTGCTCGTTGTTGGCGCTGAGCTCCAGTGGGGGGCGCTCTGTCAGGATGACTTGGAAGGCGTGGGGACGCTCTGTGCTGTTGGAGCGACGGCAGCCTCCGCAGTGCTCCCCTCTGCACAAAGAGCATGAAAATACAGCAGTGAGCACGGCGTAGTTTACAGTAACCATCTCCGGTATCGTGTTTCAGACACTTGGATCTCACCCCATAGTGACGGACAGCAGCGGGATCACGTCAGTTTTCTCTGCATACATGTAAAGAATCCCATTGCTGCAAGAAGAGAGGAAGGCTGTTTGTATTCATCTAATCAGAAGCTCATTACATTATAGTATAAATATATAGCATTTTTAATATAATTATAATGCATTATAAGCGTGAAAGAACACATCGATATCTAATGTAGATGAGCCTACAGATAACTAACACTAATTTTAAGATATTATTATGATTACTGTAACAGACCAGACTGCAGCCTCGTGCCTGTGTTTTATGATCGGTGTCTACCTCTGGGCAGCTTTTCTCTACACACAAAACAGAGCTCGAGCTTTGAGTGTGTCTTACAGTGGCAGATGGTGAAAGGAGTGAAAAGCCAAAGGAAATATCACTTCCAATATGTTTGGCATCTTTCAGGGTGAAGCTGGGACGTAAAAACTGACAATTATGGTAAATGTGTTCTACACTTTTTTGGCAGGAAACACACACAAACACACACACATACACACACACACACACACACACAGTTTGTTGAAATGCCATAATATTACAATGGGATGTGACATGAATGCTTATGTTTTTGTGAGAGAAAGTGACACTGGAAACACTTTATAATGTCACGTGTTTGAAGGTCGTATCGAATCCAACCAACGTGTCTTTAAACGAACATAAATACCGGTAGAAAAGGAGACCGACGGGTTTGACCTGTCTGTACCTGAGGACAAGGTAGCAGCTTTTCCACAGCTCTTTGCCCAGGTAGGTGGTTCCAGACCGGTACTGCAGGATCCCTTCCTTGGTGCTGAAAGGTGCTCCAGAGCTTGGTGGGCCACCTTGTGGAGACAGAGTCATGTCCATAGGATCCTCCCAGTGGACCAGTGAGTAGAGTTGGATGGACACTTCTGATACCTGGAAAAACAGGGAGGCATTAGGTCATCAGTCTTTGAATATGAGAGTGATAAATCAGGGAGGACCAAACAATGTTTTGCATGACTTACTTTAAACCGTGTGACATTTTCATTACTGATGACTTCCAAAGAATAAAGCAGTATTTTAGATTTCTGAATTCTGTTATTTTCTACTTTCTGGACAGCCAGTTTTAAAATTAATTTAGGATATGAAAACTGAGTTAGGTATTTATCAGAGTGAACATAATGTTTGCAGATGGTGACACAGTCCAAAGAAAATCTGCACGGTGTTACTCTGCATTTTTCAAGTAATTTATCTTGTCATTTTTACAAGCTGTGGATCATAAATCCATCTAAAAAAATATATGTGCAGCTGTCAGAGTTATAGTCTGACAGACAGCAAGCTGTAACTGAAAATCGTCTTGTGTAAGATTTTCCTAACAGCTGTTTCTTTTACTGTTTCTAGTTTCTAGTGCAGTGGGAGAAGTCTGACCTGTGGTGCAGAGCGACTATAAGTTCAACATTTCTTTACCTCACAGTGAGACTCCTGGGAGACAAACTTATTGAGAGCCAGTTTTTCCATGGTGGCATCGATCAGAACCGAGGGGTAAGGAGGCTCACGGCAACCCTTCACCATGGCTGACTTCAGCACAGACAGGAACCAGCTGTATCAAAGAAGAAGGGTGATCTGGATGAGGTCAGAGGACGCCATTTGTGATGTGTCCTGTATTGCTCAATAAAGTCAATAGTCTCGTTCTAATATTATGCAAAAATACAACTTTAACAAAGTATTGGTTGTAATAGACTAGATTCATGGTTGAATCTATGAGGTTCACATTCTAATGCATTGAATAATCAGAGTCAGAGTATTACATAGGTATAACTGTACACTAACAAAGTCAGTGAGGCATCAGCTGTGTCCAATAGGAACTTTCTTCGTCTGTTGGTGCAAACCACCGTCACTGTCTGTTGGTCAAGGCCCACCTACAGGAAAACAACATTACAACTAATTTATTAGACACAAAACTAACTCCATCGCTGCTCCATCACCCCAGCTGTAAAAGTCTGCATGGTTCATGAATATTATGCAATTAACTCTCGCCGTTACTAAGTCATACATGTTTGTAACATTAAGGAACTTTGAAATAAGAGGACAATATGAAAATGAAGGCGAATGTTTACATATATAAAACAAACAACAGTCAAGTGCATTGACAAATGAGAGATAATAGTAAACTCTTGTTGTGCAGGACACTTACTGAAAGATAGTCCAGCTCATTATAAGAAACAGCATCTTCAACTGTGTAGGGTTTCTCTGCTGCGCCTGTGAAGAAAATCAAACGTCGATAAAGTTCCTTTCTTACCTTCAGAATAATCTTATCTCTCTGGTTTGCCGGTACAAGTGGACACTGTTTATGTATATAAAAAACCATTGTAATGTCCAACTTACGATTTGAACCGTTCCACCCCACATTATAAAACAAAGCCAATGCATGCTGGGTCTTCAGCCACTCACCCTTCCTTAGCAGGTAAATGTAACAGTCAGTCAGGAGCAGGTAGAGGGGCTGCAGGTCCCCCTCCATGTGGCCTGTGCTCATCCTCACCATCTGAAAACACAAAGATAAAATGTTCTGGGTCCTGGTGACTGGTACAAGCCTGTAGCATGTTGCTATAAATATAGCAGACGAACTGTAGACATACATAGATACTGATCCATGACTAGACGTTGGATTTTATGAATAATGAACAAACCAGAGCCATTTTTACACTAAATACATCCGCGTTTCTTGTTTACACACAGAATGGTGCAATGTGTGAAATTGTGTGATTTTTTTTTTTTTCTTCTTAACTGACACCAGACAATTAAATTACTACAGCTTGAGTAAACGCGGTGAGAAAGCAACTGGCAATCTGAGCCTTGCAACACTTCCACTGAGCAACAAACCACGTCTTTAATATCAGAACCAGCATGAGTGAAACAACACACAAACTGGTGTGAAGATGTGAGAAAGAGGACGACTTGTCAAATCAATCAAGTTCCTTTACATGACACCAACATACTGCTGTGAAGCCATTAAAAGAAATGTGGAATGTCACTACTTTCAAAATGAATAAAATAAAAATAACTCTCTCTCGTCTTCACCTTGAAGAGCTGCTCCTCATTCTCTCTGAATACATGGATCATAAGAAGCAGCAAGTGGTTGTTGTCCACCCTGAAATATCAAAAGTGGAGAACATTAGATATTGGACAACATTACAACAGCAAACAGCTGATTGTGAAGAAGCTTCTTACTTAAACTCTGCAGGGTGAGAACTTTCTGAGGGACTGAGCTTCTGCTCTTGTTGTTGTTGTTGTGCTTCCTCAGTAAACGTGTTCTGGTCTGTTTCCACTCCTTCTACGCCTTCCTCCTCCTGCCTCACGTCGGGCTCCGGTCCTGCTTTCTTTTTTGCCTCTCCTTCATTTTCAAGGCCACCTGAAAGAGTCTGCGGCTGGCTAAGCTCTGTAGAGTCATTGCAGCCACCACCTGTGGGAGCAGAGTCTGGACCGTTGGGGGTAAAGCAGCATAATTCTGTAGGCGCAGGAGAGGCCTGCAGGAACCTGGGGCTTGTGGCCAGAGCGGAGTGAGACGTCTTTCCTCGGGCCGGGTCAGGTGGTTCACCGCCTGAGTCCTCACGAAAGGGCTGCTGAGCGGGGGGCTCGGGGCCCTGGTCACAGCCTTCACTAGTTTTCCCCTCCTCCGGGCGCTCCCAGGGCTCCTCCCTATCCAGAGCCCCGTTGAGTCGGTCCATGACGTCCCGGAGGGGTTGGCCCACACTGTCCATGGAGGTGTCCGTCATCTCTGGGAGGCGTAGGAGGTCGACTACCTCATCCTCGTCTCCTTCCTCCACAGCCTCTGATCCCACCCTGCCTCTCCTCAACTCTCCTTCGCCGCCCACATGGATTACAGTGCAGTTTAATGAATCCACATCCTCGGAGGCCAGGAGGCTGCCTTCCATGTCCATGTGATCAGAGGAGATCGAGTTATGGATGCTGCTGCTGGAATCTGTGGAGCCCTTCCCTCGTCGCTTCTTGGCTGGTTTCCTTCTTCTGGCCATCCTGGAACGACACAGTGGTTATCTGCGTTTCCTCGTCTCTAATCACAGTTTGATTAACGCTGCAGATACAACGTGACCTTCCTACTTTACCTGATGACCTCCAGCTCGTTGTTGGTGCTCTCCGTGTCATCTCCAGCGGCGGTGGCGTTGTGGCGGCTGGCCACGTGAACTGGCGTGACGTCGGCCGAGGTGTTGGTGGTGTTGTTGTCAGAGTCCTCGTTGAAGGGGTTGTGTCTGGATGTGGGGCTGTGCAGAGGAGGATGAGCTGCTGCCTTCGCCTTGACAGTGCCGGTAGAAAGGACCATCATGTCACTAATGACTGTTTGGGGATCAGAGCCACTGGATCGTGGGCAGCTCGCCTGGTCGGTCAGGTCACCCTCTATCATGAGAAGTCACAAGAATAATAATGCAGAAGCAGCAGTTACCCACATTTACTTCTGTGTATTCAAAGAAATGCACTGAAGTTTTAGCACCGTCTCGCTGAGCTGAGCGACAGATGGAAACATCAAAGTTTTGTTTGAAAAAGTAATTTAGGGAAGAGTTGTTTCTACTCATATACATTTACGTTCGTACATCTATTTCAATCAGTATCAGAGAGTCAACCAGCGAGACACTTTCACTAAAACTTAGTGTATTTCTTCATCAGCATTGCAAACAAATAAATGTTAGCGGCTGCAGTGTTCTTCAGGGTCAGAGAGGCACAAAATGCAGCGTTTATGACATCGAGTAAATACACAGGCAGCAGCTTTTCTTTGCAGTGGCACAGGCCTAGGTCACGGGTCATGCACAACAAATACTTGAATTAGAGAACTTCCAGAAATCTGTATTTTTTTGTTTTCATTCATCATGACTGGACTGACTGAAGTACAGCACAGACAGAGTCCCCAGAGACCTTTCTTTTATGTTGTTTCTACAAACTACTTTTATCAGCAGTCATGTTTTCATCAGAACTACAAAAAATGTAACAGCTTACAGCAAACCAATGCGGTTGTATTGCACAGCAGTTACAGCTGAGGTGAACCTAGGCCAGTGCCACACATCGCACATGAAGAGAAGACATTACGAGAACAACAGCAGACAGACAGACAGATACACAGTGTACTGAGACAGACTGGACGAGGTGAGTACCGGTTACGTCAGGCATTTATCTTGCTGTGGTAAATAACAAGGCCAAGTGAGCGCCAGGATCATTCCCCAGATGAGAAACACATGCAGAACATGACAGAAAACAGTTCCATGAACACACCCAACACTCCCCAGATAAACCATACTTACCAGTCAACTCACTGTGCAAGATGACGCGTTTTATTTTATTAATTATCTTTAATAAAACTTTTCTAAAAATGTATGTGCACTGTCACTTTTTACTGCAGCTACAGGTGCAGCAAACATCTCATCTCACTGCGCTGCAGAACAGAGAGGTTCAGGAGATCCTTCATTCCCACTGCCATCAGGCTATACAACACCTCAGCCAAAGGAAGTGGACTAATCTAATTATTATTGGTTTTTTTTTATTATCATCAACAATGAGCTAATGGACACATGAATTTCCCCTAGGGGTTAAATAAAGTATCTATCCATCTAATGAGTGGAAAAGAAGCTTTTCAATTACATCAACATTCGTGTTTCATGTTTCCTGTAATGGTCGAAGGGGTTTGTTTGTACAATAATAAATTAAGCTACAGGTTTCCTATTTAATCATAAAATCCAGTTACGCAGTAATCATAGTCATGTGTCACCCAATGTTGGATTCAAACACACATGCCAAAATCGAGGCAGGTGTAACCATGTCCCTTTCATCATGCTAGTTTTCATGTCTTCAGATCAGCAGTATGTTTTTACCAGCTAGCTGCATTTTACAATTAACATGTCTAATTACTGCTTAGAGTACCCAGCGAGAATTTTTAAGCGTAAGCTGTGGGATGGCCATGCCAGAGAGGAGGGAGGGAAGGAAGGAAGGAAGGAGGGAGGGAGGGAGGGGGGGGGGTTGACCAATGTCCCACCTTCCCAGTCTGCACTTGGCAATGACTGCAACACGGGGAAGATGTCACCGAAATCATAATCTAAAAAAAGGAGGGATAACATTCAACATTAGAGAGATGGAGAGGAGAGAGGAGAGAGGAGAGACTGAGACAATGGCACAAAAACAGAAAAAAAATAACACGACATGTGGTTTTTCAAAATAACTGAATTGATGGAGAAAAATAGACAAGGGGGAACTAAAACAAGGGAACTGACTATGGGGAAAGCATTCACTGGGTGCTGCAATCACCCCCAGTGAGAACACTCTGTAACGGCCGGCCTCTGAACACCACGTGATCCGTTTGATAAAAATGCACTTTGGTGCTTGAGAGTCACAAGAGTCAATAAGGATCAATCCCACTTCTGCTTCCACATGCCATTAGCGTGACATCACCGTAGGACTTCCTGCCAAAGCATGAGTGTGTGCTCCGCACGCCAGCAGGGTCAGACCTCATCATAAACCCAAAAATAAAGTCTGCCGTTCATTTCATAGTCATTCAGCAGTAATATTAATATAATGATAAGTGTCCAGATTAGAGCCATTTTAACAGCACATAGAACTAAACAAGATATTTGATGGGGGTCATTTAAAAAGGTGCTAAAATAGTGTAAATGCTGATTAAGTGAAGCAGGGGAGCAAATAGGGAGGGAGTGAACCTACCTTCACTGGAGGGGGCTATGGCACTGTCATCCCACTCCAGGTTGGTGGAGGTGAGGGAGGTAAAGGAGTGCAGGGACAAGCTGTCTGAACTGGGCAGCATTTCCTCAAAGTCCAGCAGGTTCTGGGGTTTGTAGTAATCTGGCATGTAGGGGGCCACATCCAGGTATGGCACATCCTGACCCAGCGGGACCCGACAAGAATGTTACCGACATGGCGCTAAACATTTAACCTTTGTATTGATATTGTAATGAAAGAAATGCTAACCAGCTCGAGATTGAAGCGAATGAACTCCAGGCCAGACACCAGCGTGAGGAAGAGCGTGAGGTGGTCATGGCTGCAGACCAGAGCGTTCCTAGAGGAGAAGGAAATCGAACATTTACTTACCACTAGGAATGGGTATTGTTAAGACTTTAACGGTACTGCTACTTTTATCGATACTGCTTATCCTGTTTAAAAAATGCTGATGGTAAATGTGACACTACATCAATTTGTTCTCCAGCATAAAAATAAAATAAAGCAATCCCTGGAACCTAACTTCCACTTGATCCAGTGTTTCCTCTACATTCATTTAGCAGTGGCGGCCCGCCACTGCTAAATCATAGCCGCCACACCTTCAAATTTCTTTTATTTATTTATTTATTTTTTTTAT
>NW_019524902.1:196657-196932 GCF_002814215.2 Seriola lalandi dorsalis | reverse complement strand
AAGAAGACGCTAGTCAGGTAGCATCATAAGCCTTTTACTGACTCGTAAATGATGATGGTTAGGTAAAAAATTGTATTTTAATGTTCACACTTGTAATCAGATGTGATGTGAGTGTAAATTATATAACGCTGTTAGCGTTACGTTACTCACACTTTTAATGTAATCTTATTCGACAAGTAACATTAGACAGGGAGGAGTTGTTAAAGTGGAGGAGAGCAGAGCACAGCAGCGGAGAGATGAGCCTGGGTGCAAACTTTGCCACTGACTCTACCCCC
>NW_019524902.1:178761-196616 GCF_002814215.2 Seriola lalandi dorsalis | reverse complement strand
ACACACACACACACACACACACACACACACACACACACTTTGCCACTGACTCTTACCCCCCCCCCGGATAGCATGCCTCCACTGCTGAAAAAAATCCTAGAGGAAACACTGCTTGATCACTTTGAAAGTCTGAGGTTCGACCTTTCTTTCCAGGTAATCAAGATCAGGATAAACAGACGACTTACTTGAAATAATACTTCTGCAGTAATCCTTGGTTCTCCTGGAAGAGGCGCAGGTAGCTCTCTAAAGAGCTCTCACTCAGTGCCAGGTATAACCACGCACGACCTGCACAGAACAGAGAGGACTTCTTTTCTATAGGTATACTGTGCACGTGAGTGTGTTCGACTGAATGAGAGAGATGTCTCACTTCGACCGAGGTTGGTTGCTATGTGCTGAAGCTCATCTATCTGGCGGACAGCCTCTCTCCTGGTGAAGTGGAGGACGAGGACCCAGTAGCCTGAGGAGATGTCCTGCAGCCTGCAGTGTTGAAAACAATGAAAAGAGCAGTGGAGCGAATGCACTGGAACTAAATTCATCCACACCTTGATCAATTATTTGTAGCTTGAGTCTAAACACTGTAAAAATCCCCCAAAAAGCATGTGTTGTGAGAATTAACATGGAGGAACATGAGGCTTGTGTATATGCTGAAAATGGAAGAATAACAGTTACAAAAGGGACTTTCAGCATGACAAAAAAAAAAAAAACACACAACAGATCAGATTACTACTTGGACTCTGCACCTTTCCCTCTCCAGTGTGCACTCTACTCTCAGTAAGCCTCTTACCCATACAGCAGAGCATGGTCAAGGTGTTCACACAGGCGCTGCAGGACCCGGTCGTGGTTTCTGATGGCTGGAGTCTCATCTTCACAGGCCGCAAAGTAACTCTGCAACTGCAGAAAGACATGATTTCTCTCCTATTTGTTTCACCGGGGGAAGGACACTTTTACACCAACTTACAAAGTTGCTACGACATCTCTTAAGTTGCAACGACAGATACAATTTTCAAATTATACTCATTATGGTATTTATTATAGACTGTGAGGTTGGACTCATTATGACTGGTTGCAGAGGAATATATTTATTATCATTTTTATTATTGCATTAACATGAAACTAGCTCCAACATAAAACATAGGTTGCAATTTACTGTTATGTGCACCATTACCTCTATTACGCTCTTATTCGCAGATGCTCAGCCAATATGGCATGGTAAATTGCTCTCAGAGGAAGTTGGTGAAAGAGCTTTTAAAAGCATGCAAATGTGGATATTATGAAATCACTTTAATGCAAACAAGCCAGTAATGGGAGTTCTCTATTACCCGTAATGAATTAATAACATGATTATTGAGTCATCTCATTGTTTTGTAATCCAGCACACAGGATATGAAACAGAACATATACGATAAATAAACAACCACACAGCGCACAGTACAGCAGGACAATGATCCTACAGTAAAACATAAAGTCAAAGTAACAAAGGAATTTAGGGCCGAGCAGTGGAATGCTACTGACCTAATCCAAATGAGTGTGTTTGACTGCTGTGATTCCAGAGCTTGTGCACCTTGTATTTCAGTTTTACAAGAAACCAATGAAACATGCAGTAAGTGAAGTTTGCTGCAACACAGGTCTGAGAGAGCATCACCAGAAAATGATGATGATGTCTGTGGGTTGGAGACTTAAACCAAGTATTTTCAAGTATTTTTGGTCCCATCAATTTGGAAGACTACATATTAAAGGGGCTACAATTCCTATGTTGTTGATCTGATGCAGATATGATTAATAATCAAAAGGTGACACTTTTATCCTTCTAGAGTCATTGTTTTATTTCAAACCCAGTGTGCTGGCATACAGAGCAAAAGCAACACAAAACGTGCTGCAGTCTCAACATTTTCTCTTCTGAATGCACTACACTAGTAGGTATCTTATTGGAAGACTAAATTTCTACTGACTGCTCTACTAAAAAGGTATCATTTGCAGATGATGCTAAATGCGTGCCATTGTGGTCCCCTCTACTTCACTGACCTGCAGAGCGTTCTTCAACTTTAACCTAATACAGAGTGCTGAAGCGTGAGCAGCCCAAGTGTAGGTCAGAGCTTTGACCCAAACAGAGAGAATTTGTGTCCTGTGACCATCTCCACATGACTAAGCAATGTTTGTCTGAGATAAACACTGTACACTGTCTAGGAAGCTTGAGGCGTAACACTTCATAAACACTTGCTGTCATTACAATCAAAGACATAATATGGTTAATTGACCTAAAAAACAAACTTAGATAAAACTTGCAGATTATGGATGTAGGACACACACTCTGGGCTTGCTGCATTAAACACACTAAGATGGTGCTTTCTAATGCAATCATCTGATTATGGGTCTGGTAGAGTTGTAACGGGAAATAACTGAGAAAAATTATATGAGAAAGGCCACGCAGTTGTGGAGAGTGAATGTATAAACATGCATGTAGGAGGAGGAAGATGCAATGCTGTCTGTCAGGTTGTGATAGAGGTGGTTTCACAACGCCAGACATTATTTGCACATAAAGATCTAAAATATTTCACAGGTTGAATGGAAATTTGGAGCAAAGATCTACCGCTAACCCTGATGTTGCAATAATATGTGTCCATTTTATGGCTGCAGGTGTGTTAACAACACATTCCGCAGTGAGCAAACACAGGGGCTTGGTGTTACTACTGTTCACCATGGTGAAAAAGACAAAGTAGAACATGACAACAGATATCTGGAGCTTTGAAAATTAAAGTGAATTGAGATATTATAGGGAATAATCAATACTTTGATTGTATCAGAAAGGGCAAGGCCCTTCCTTGACAGTGAGCTGGTTATGCCCCCCCTCCCGACTTGAAAGTTGCCCTTTTTGGCAGACAAAAGATTGACCTAATGTTAGCTACAGTAACTTAATCACGTGAAAATGGTTAAATCCTGTGACAATATAAAAGTGTGCTGACCAATGGGGCAGCGCTTACCTTCTTGACAGACAGGGAGATGTTTTCCAATATACGATCCTTTACTTTCAGTTGATCCATCACTGGTCTGTTGGCAGCTTACAGCAGGTTGTCAGCTGACTCCCGAAGCAGAGCTCTTGTTTTGCTAATGCTAACGCCGCCCGCCTTAGCTAGCTAACATGATCTTGTCCTCCAGTGCAGCTGGCTCCCAAACTAACGACAGGGCTAAAGCTGTCAACTGTACACACTGATCTTTTCTAACAGCGCTGTTAGTGTTAGCTCACAACTTTCATGTTAACGCCTTGCAAGCAGCGTGATATGTCGACCGCTGTCAACGGCTCCGGTTAGCCAAGTAATGTTTGCCTAGCTTCGCGTTAGCTGTAGCCACTTGACTTTTTTTCTTAAACGTTACTCAAGCCGGGGGTGGCTAGCAACTTTTAGAATCCAAACATGGGTAAATTTTAGCGGCAGTTTTATATTCCATACTCTCCGTTTGAGTCCTCTGGTTAGCTGTCTTGAATTACTTTAAGTTAGCTTTTCGCGAATTTGCCTAAATAGCGAATTACATCAAACTTTTTGTGCTACTAACCTAAATGCTCTAGACTGAACCCCTTCAGTCAATGGGCTACGTCATCACTAGCCGTTGTACGCCTCATTAACGTGTAGGAGGACACAGATATTAACCGTCATGTTCCTTTAAGATTCTGCATCACAAACAAAAGTTGAGAAATACATCTGAAAATATCATATAAAAATTAATCCAACAATGATTTACGAAAATTGATAACAAATGTACTTTTTGTAAGACTGAACATGAAAGCATAATTCATTTGTTCTACGGTTGCTCATATTGTACTACATTCTGGAAAGACTCTGAAATTTACATATCACGCAAAACATCACGTGTCATCAACATTGGACAGAAAATTATTTTCACATATTTTGTTTGTAAAGATAACAATTTATGCAATATTAACCTCCTCATTTTACTAGGAAAATGTCATATTCATAAGGCGAAATATCTTAAATAAATTCCCTCATTTAAACTGTTTCTATTTGATCTTGAACGTTACTTTGATTCTCCATTACTTTGAGATGTCCAGGTCAGCAGTTAATAGGCTATCTATTCTGAAATGTTTGTCTGAAGATGTCTGTCACTTAAAATACGTATTTGTCCTTTTTAAAATGTATGTAAATTTTTCTTTACAAAAATTTTCTTAAAATATATAAAAATAATCATCTTTTTTTGTTGGAATTTGATTTGTTTCTTTTGTTTAATGACTGTCATGCCCAAGACTGTTTTAACTTAATTTACTCTTAAATAAATCTTTTTGAATTGGTTCATGCTGTCCGTTCATTCAGATTGACTACAAAGAACGACAGAGGAATGGTGTATAGATCTATGGCCTCAAAAGTCACTAAAAATCAAAATTAAGTCATGCTGTATAATTATACTAAATTTGTTATTTTTAAAAGCTGATACAGATTTAAATGACCATATTTTCATACTGGGTCTGGCGTAACTAGTGTCCAGATCAACACCTTAGTCTCCGTGACCGTACGTCACAATATTCAATATTCAAAATGAATGTTTTAGGTCTATGAGACTGCTTTAAATGCATTGTGAAAAATCACACCATTATGTCATGTCATAAAAATGGCAGGGGTTTCTATTAAGTGGAATGTCAGTATTTTATTGTTAAGATGACTCCAGCTTTTTTTGGAAACACATTAAAGTCTTATCAAAAACAAAACAAAAACAAAAACTGTTGGCATATTCAGTGCATGTCGTTTCCACAATAACGTTTCCTGATTGAGAAAATATGGGTCAAATTTTTAAGATGGATTTCTTTCATGTTCCAAGGCAAGTGCTCTACTTAGGAGATCATTTTATCAAATGTAAAGCAACTTTATACAAACACTGACGGACTTCAGAACATATACAGATGTTTTAGTGATGTCAAAGTTGGGAAGGAAAAAAAAAAAATTAAAAAAAAAAAGCAACCACTGTATTGCATTACAGTCAGCACCCCCTTTTGTCCTCGAGACCCCGATTAGTTGAGAGACCCAATAACCGAACAGAAACTGTATTTTTAATGGAGGACTGCTGTCCAAGTCCCTGCGTGAAGATTCAAGACATTCAATTTCTACTCTTCACACCACAAGTTCAAATTTTATAATCTCCTTTTCCCCCTTCCCTGTTTGTCTGCATTAGTCTGACTTCTCCTTCTCTTTCATGTGCAGGAAGACAATGCTGAAGACAAAGAGCCCCGACATCATAGAGAAGACGCTGGCGTAGTATGGGAAGGCTGAGGGGATGAAGCGCTCGTACTGAGTGTGCTGCAGGGGACGCACCGATACCTGTGGTAAAGAAAAGCAGTTGTAGAAATTAGCCCACCATTCATTCATGTGTCTATTATCAACAAGGGCAAAACTCTTAGATAATACACCACGGTTTTAGGAGCTTGTCCTAAGGGTCAGCTTAACTGCACAGTGATGGGTGCACAGAAAATATCCACACTTCACCACAGAATATGTTGAGCAGAAGGCAACTAGGATATTAAGCGTGGTAAAAAAAAATATATGTTGATAAGCCCAGGTGAGGTCGAACAGTCTGATGAACTTGCCTGAGTGGAGGAGTAGAGGTGTGTGTACCCCAGTCGGTTGTAGTCCACCTTGAACTGGAAGACTCCGTACACATCAGGCAGTTTGAACTGGACGCTGTATTTACCTCCTAGCAGAGATACGACACAGTTTTTAATAGTGGACACAGTTTATGACAGCGAAGGTGTGTTTTAAATAAGTTAACAAGAACAGAAACGCACCATTTTTCTTGAGGTAAGTCCTGACGAAGGGATCGATCCTCACAAACTCCAGCTGAATATCATCTCCATCGAAGGGGACCCAGCGGCCCTCGGACAACATCTCGATGACGATGCTGTATTCCTGCATGGGAACGTTTTACAATGATTGAGATGTACAAGTACAACACTCCTCATTCAGGCTAAAAAAAACAAACACCTTCAGGGTGATGACTGTTCACATGAAACTCACCACAAGGTCAGTGATGGTGTATGCTGCTGGGGGAGTGTTCTCTCCCACAGGATGATGGGTAACAGCTCCCACTCTGAGGACTCCGGCCTCCTTGAACACCCAACGGGACAGAGCCTCGGCGAGCTCCATGTTCCCGGTCTGCTTGTGCCTGACAAAGACCACAACAAGGAGAAGAGGGCTTTAACCACCGTGGACTGTAACCTGGACAATCAGCCTCTGATGGGATGCAGTTTATTTGATCAATTATAATGTAAGTTCTGTAATCAATGTTTTTATTGTTTGTCAACAGGAGGATAAGAGTCCATTTCCCCCCTTTCCTTCTTTGGTGTTGCTTGAGAAGTTTCCATTTGAACATGCAAAGGTCTAAATTTTAAAATGCTGCTATTAAGCAAAAAAAATATCAGCAAACTGCCCAACTGTCATTGCAGTCACATATTACAGTTTTGGTTTTTGTTAAGTAGAGACTGTAATAGTATCCAGGGGTGTGATGCACAGTGGCTCACCTCTGGGACCCGGGTGTGGCCTTCTGCACAGCAGAGTTGAAGAAGGCGTCGCTGAAGAAGTCCAGGGAGCCACTGAAAACCACTCTGGCATTGTTCCTGGCCTGGAGGCCAGCAATCAGCAGGGTGTTCTTGCCAACAGCATGTGGATACTGGAGAAGTGAAAATGAATTATTAGGTATAGGTAAAGTAAGTGATGTTAAATCTTCTTCTTTAATACAGTGAGGTGATGACAGCAAATAAGATGCTATTAAACAAGCTCAGGACAGAAGAAGATCTATATACTATATGGATACCACTTTTCTTCTGGATTAAACTTGTTCTAAATTCACAATCTGTTATTTCTGATGATGTCAGTGATGTTACCTGAGAGATGGGTCTGTCAGGGAAAAAGGAGTAAGAGGTGGAAGAGCCAGTGAGGATGTCCAGGACAAGAGGGTTGTCTGGGTCTGCCACCATGCTGGAAGAGAGGGCGGCATGTTTAGAAAAGTGTTCCTCTGGTTTGCATTGTGGCGAGTCATACATTTAACCTTTGAACATTAATAAACAGGTGCAACATCAAACGCCGTCCTTCAAAAGTCTCTGTTACAGCCTAGCACAGTAAAGTTAACCTAGTGAGGTGCTGCTCAAAGTAAAAAGTAAAATTTGTAAACAAGTAAAACAGTGATTCATTATTGCTAGAAATCTCAGCACCCTCCCAAATTCAGTATATTATAGTCATTTAGTGCTGCACGTGTTACAGATGACACTTGGATGTTCCAATTTAAACTTCATTTAGTTGTGCTTACCCAACACCCTTGAATAAAACTGGTTTATTGGTGGGTTTGCCGACAATAGTGGGAGCTTTCAGCAGGTTCTCTGGGTCAGCGACAATCAGGGTGTGCTGCAGACAAGAGACAATGTAAATAACAATGTTAAGTTCTTAAAACTGGATTTGTGAAACAAAGTTCCTGTGCCCATAGATTTCTGTTTACCTCTCCAGGATCAGACACGTCGTAGTTGTGATGGTCAATGACAGCAGTCTTCTCCTCATCAAACTCAATGCCACACTCACTGCCCAGCTCCCTCAGAGGGTCACCTATGTAACAAGAGAAAAGCATTAATATATGACAATATTCCAGTATTTCCAATGATGCAATATTGGAGCAAAAAGCTGTTAGAAACCAACTGACCGATATCTGAACTAGCAGCAACCAGGACATTGCCTCCACCGTCAATGAAGGATGTAATAGTCTCCACATTTATATTTCCTCCAAAGTCTGCAGGTGACCACAAAGAATACATTTTACAGATTGCTTCAGCAAGGGCAAACACAAGCCATAAAACTGATTAACTCCATTCTGAATTTAAAAGAGTGAAATTTACCTTCAACTGAAGGCGCGAAGATGATTAAATGGTCATACAGGAACTGGCCGTATTTGATCAGAGAGAGGGAGGGATCATCAGCTGTCTTGAATGTGACGTCAAAGCCGCGATCTGAAAAGGAGAGGCACATTATCAGCGGCACTAAAACAGTGACAGACTTATGCATCTCTGCAGTAACCTGAACGATGTTAAAGTTTCAAAGGATTGCTAACCTCTGCACTATAACTCGAAAGCTATAAGACCATTATATACCACTGAGGGTATCTTTAAGGCGAATTTTCTGAAGTTGCATTAGCAAGCCCACATAATCATTAATTCAGAATAACATGGTAACATCCTGTTAACAACCTAATTATTATAGTAGTACTCTCGATCACTTGCATCGGGCATAAGTGGATCTTTGGTTAAGGGTAACCGCCAAATTGATCATAAAATATTAAGTTCGTCTAAAATTATGATCTTTACTAGAGGTAAAGTTTACTCTAGTTTACTAGAGGTATGCCGAAATGAAGAGCGTCCCCGAATCGATTCAGTGCAGTATAAGTAAAGATTACAAAGTATAAAAAGTATCTTAGTAAGTTAAAAATAAGTTAAAACTGCCAGAGACTTTAATAAAGTTTGGAGAGGTATAGCTAACATAGCACAGCTAAGCTAGCATTAGCAGCGTTTCTGTGTAGCGTGAAGCTAACGTCTACAAAACCAAGTCCCAACGGCTCTATATTCCCTACCAGAGACATTTTAGCATTACAATCGGGATCTATAACACTATACAAGAAGGTATTTATAGGTTAAAGATAAGCATGCATCTCGTTCTTACCTGCCAGACTGCGGAAGAACATTGAATGGGTGTCTCTGATGTTGAGGTTGTCCAGCAGAACCAACGTCTTTCCGTCGGCCAGAGCACAATGCAACATGGAGGCTAATGACAGGAATAAAAGGACATTGTTGTCCAGAAGTCTAAACCTCCTCTGGGTCATCGTTGCGGTCCGTTTTTTGGACGATGATACAGAACCGGTCCGGTTTGTCTGCACGACTGCTGTCAGCGACGCCATTTTTGCTGCAGAAGTGGACGTCAGCTTAGCAGACGAGTTAACTTTGACCCCGTGATCTAGCCAATCACAGAGAGGAACGCGTCACCCCCCCGACTGCGATTCCACCAATGGGGTGAAAGATTTATTGTAAGACTGACAATCACGGAAGTCTCAACCTTATTTATTGAATTATAACCAGGGCCAGCAATTCTGACTTTAAAACAGTTGAGTTAGATTTTCTAAATAATTTTAAAATATAATTCATGCACGTTTGTTTATGCTTATCTAATTTGAAACAAGTTATTATGCTATATTTTTGTTAAATGCCTAATTTTTCCTAATTGAATTTATATATCTTATTACTTTATGTGCCAGGAATGCACAATTCTTAATCCCATGATATTCTAGGAATTTCCTGAGCAATGTAAGGAAAAATCAACAGTCTATTGTTTTTTATTAAAAAAACAACAGCGTAACACAAGACAGGTCAGACTGTGATGATTCTTTATTGATCCGTTGATGACTACCAGTGTGTCTATGTAACTGATATTTAATCGAGCATCTTGCAGGTGTTAATATAAACAGACAAAATACTTCATACCAGTGTGATCAGTTTACTGCAATAAAAACAAAAGCTGTCTTGCAATCATAGTAAAACTGAGAATTGTTGACCAGTTTGTTGTCACCACAAATATTTGTTTTTTTTATCAGAGGTAATAAGACTTAGAGGACACATCACAAATATACAAATATTACACATGCAAAGCATTTGCAGTGTTTGCCAGGACAAGAATAAATGGCATCCCACTTCTTAAATCTTTAGTACCCCTACATGTCTATGTAAATAATCTCTGTATAATGTGCTTTCCGTGAAAATACTTCTACTAAGTACAATAAAATATTTCCACTGTTTAAGGGGCATGTACATATTTCACCTGAGTGAAATGGAAAAATAACACAGAGTTCTTCAAGTTATATAAGGTAAGACTGAGTTGTGATGTTTTATACAAAGGACAATGCACAATCCTGCATTTCAGTCTAATAATAAACAAACTATACATAGTATAACCATCTCTGAAAGACTTCTTGACAATATTTACCAAATCAATGAATCTCGCCTGGTTTGCTGGAATTAGGACTGACTGCATAAAACATGATTTATGACTATAAATCCTAAAATGAAATTGTTTAAAAACTGTTGTGTTTTATGAATCCAGTTTAGGTAAAGTTTGGGAGGCTGAAACTCTGAGACCTCATCACCGACTCACTTTATTTCTTGCATTTCTTCCTCCTGTATAAATTAGATTTCTTTCACAAAAATATTTCTTACACTCTTCACAAATCTGCTCCACGACGCCTGACGTTCACATTCCAACTCCTCTTCTTTCTCCTCCTCCACCTCTGCTGTGTGGGTTTCCACTTCTCCATCCTCCCCCCCTCTGCTTCTCCCTTTCTGTCCTGGGCACGGCAGATCAGTTTTCCCCTTCCTGAATGACCTGCTCAGTTGTGGGTTGCCATGTTGTGGCGGTATCCCCCTCAGCAGTGGTAGCTGTGGTGTACTGGTAGAAGTCAGAATCTGCCTGAAACATGACCAAGGCCTGAGCTGTGTGGATGCGAACGTGCTGGGCCAGGGAGCTCGCATCCAAGAATTTATCACCACATGAATCACAAGCGTATAAGATCTGCGTGTTGGGGTCTGGGAACAGAAGAAGAGTTGACATTCATTCATATTTGTCATTGTGTTTTCAAATCTACATAATAATTCTACATTTCCACCTGGACTGTCTGACAACCTCCTTGTCTTTCAGTGGTTTGACTTAGAATGAAACTAAACACAGCAGGATAGTGAATAATACCATACTTAAATTTGTTACAAGTTATCACAACTGTACACTATTTATTTGTAGCATTCATTGATTACATATGTGTACATGCAGAATTTCTGTCAGTGTCATGTTTTAAAGAGGCTATTGTATTTCTGTTTCTTTCAACCCTACTGTTATATTTTAAATTCCCGAGCCCCTGTGATTTGCTGATTGCTTGTATTTTTTTCTAATAGTACAAAATTGTTCAAATACAGTTGTCTGAGTTCACAGAGTGAGTTTTTACCTGCTTCTTGCACTTTCTCTACGGCTTTGGTGATTTCAGCTTTCAAAGCCTCGGTCTCATCTGCCGACACTGAAGCCGCCACTGGAACTACTGTGAACGGACACATGACACGAGGTAAACAAACACCTACCGATGCCTGAGCCCTTTCACCCCCCCCCCATGCTTCTTTTATTATTATCTGCAGCATTCATCAGGTCCTTGTCAGGATATTGACATTTTGAGGATGCTGTCTGACCTGTCAGCTGAGCTACGGCACTGCCTGCCAGGGCCTCGGTTGCCAGGGTGACGATGTCCTCCGTGGTTACGGTAACTATGTTGATTTCGTTGTCAGAGGTGGCCGTGCCTGCGCACACATCAGCCCCCTCGTCCGCGCTGCCCCCGGCTACGACCAGCCGCTTCATGCCGGCCTTGCCGTGGTGGACGGTCTTGACGTGGGAGCGGAGGTTGTCCACACGGTTGAACCCTCGGCCGCATTTATCACACAGGAAAGGTTTCTCCCCTGAGGGAGCAGGAGAGAACCGAAGATTTAAGGATGGAAGCTCTGAGTTCATCTGGATGCACAGAGATAAGGTGGATTGGGAAAATGTTAATGCAGCTGTTACAAATATTTTGGGATACGAAATTCCAAATAGTAGTCCTGCGTTGTGTCTTGGGAACAATAAAAGTACCGTGATGAGATAAGATCTCTACCTGACGGCAGTTCTACTCGCAGCAGGTAAGAAAGCTGTTATCAGAAACTGGCTGAATGTAAACGCTCCACATCAGGAACAGTGGCTGCAAACTGTCCAAGACATTTTCATCATGGAGAAGTCGACATATGTTTTGAGAGAATACGTTTAAAAAGAACTGGGGAAAATGGACCATTTATATGAGACACAAAACAGACCCAATTAATATCTAATTTAAATTGTTCCATGAATATTGAGATATTTCCAAACTCCACTGTTATTTTATTTTGTATTTGGTTGTGTATATGTGTGTATATTATTGTGAAAACTCAATGAAGATTTAAGTGTAAAAAAAAAAAAAAAAGAAAGTCAGCCATAGTCAGTTTGTCCTCACCTGTGTGTATGATGATGTGCTTCGACAGGTCTCCCACATTGACAAATGCTTTGTTGCACATCTGACACTTGTGTGGACGGACGTTGTCATGGTGCCGAATGTGATTGGCCAGTTGACTGGATTGCACAAACCTGTCCAGAGAGATACATCATCTGGTTTCCTGTATCATTGTATTTAAAGTGTCAGTTCTCACTTACTTCACGTATCTAGTAGTTTATGTTTAGAATTTCATGTCAGTACAAAACTGTAATTTAAACAAACACTCCCCTCCTGCAGATACATGTGATCTGTGTTTCCCCTTGAGTCAAACTTTTAACCAACGCGTTCTCACATATTTCCAGATCTCGTCTTTGGATGACCTCAGGTTATGTTTCCATGGCACAAGTGAGTTTGAAAAATGAGCCTATTATTACAGTATCACTGTATCTGCTCTCACCTTTTGCCGCAGCGATCACACACATAAGGCTTCTCTCCCGTGTGCTGGCGGACGTGAGCGATAAGCGAGCTGGCCTGGGTGAAGGCTTTGCCGCAGATAAGACAGACGCAGGGCTTCTCTCCTGCAACACATTGGTTATAGTCTCATCACGGCGGCATGTGGATGATATCACTGTGTGTTGCTGTCGGTCTGACTGTGCGGGGCGTACCTGTGTGGATGCGTTCATGTCGCTGCAGAGCTCCGGGGTCGCTGAAAGCTCTCTGACAGTGAACGCAGACATACGGTTTCTCCCCGCTGTGAACCCGCAGGTGTCTCTTCAGATTTCCTAAAAAAAAAAGCAGACATCATCAGAGGTCAGAGGTCAAAGGTCAGACCAAGTGACTCAAAGCAAAGAAACAACTCACTTTTCAGTTTTTAAAGCTCCAAGCTACATATCAGAACTGCCGCGCTTCTGCCATCACGCCCCCCCGGCTTTGGAACGACCTGCCCGAGGAGATAAGGCGTGCAGAATCTGTGACTTCCTTTAAGTCACTTCTTAAAACTCACTTTTACAGACTTGCTTTTATGTGATGTCGTCTTCTTATTGTCTTTCTATCATCCTTTATTTCTTAGACTATCATTTTTTTTAAAATTACTTTCCTAATTGCTTTAGTTCCCTAACATCCTCAACTTCTTTGTATTGCTTTTATTTCCTTTTATTGTTTTATGGTTTTCATTTATCCTTATCATCTTTATTTCATTCCTTATTGTTTTATCTCTTTACAAATGTTTTTAGTTTCTTTTATTTTTATTTTCTTTATCGATCCTTTGCCTTATTTTATTGCATTTTATTTTTATCTCATTCTGTTGCTTTATATTGTTTTAGTGCCAATACCTTGTTTTATTATTCCTATTCCCTTTCCCTGCTGACATCATCTTACATCTGACTTTGATCCTCCTGTTCTCAGGTCATGTTGTTGGGTTCTTGTTTTGCTTGCTCGGGTTCTTATGGAGTTTATATGTCGCTGTTGTTTTTTAGGGTTCTTCTGCCATTGTTCTCTTGTTTGTTTGTGCGTTTATGTCAAAGCACTTTGTAAACCCTCATTTTTAAAAGTGCTATATAAACTATTATTATTAATTATTATAATTATTAACTCCACAAGTCAACTTCCTCAAGATAAAACGCACAGTAAGTGAAAGCAGCAGGAACTGCTCCAGAAAAGAGGGTCTGAAATCCTCTGAATGGTAAATATAACACTAACATAGCCATGGCGTGATTATACTATAATTGATCATTATATTACACAGTAGCTTATATGTCATCAAAGAATCTAAAGTTGAAGCTCAGTCCGTGTGTCGGAGATGACTGTAAGTTAAATGTCAGTTACTGAGGACAAAGAATCCCCTTGTAGATTCCCACCCAGCACAAGATCTCACATGTCAGGTGTTTGGCTCAATACAACAGGCATCTGTATAAAGAGTGAACTGGAGCTCTGTTAACAATACTGGCAGCAGCTTATTAACTTTAACTGAAATCATGTGACGACAGTGAGGCTGCAACTAATAATTATTTTCATCATGAATTAATCTGTGGAATAAAAACATACACAACAGCCTTCACAAATCACTAATAACCAATAACGTTTTATTTATAGATTCAAATTAACTTTCTGCCGGTCAACCAATCAAATAATCTAATTGTACGAATAAAGTCCCAACTCAGAGTGAACCAGACAATTGTATCCGACACATTTAAAGGTTCAAGGACGATCAAGAAACATCAGCAGCAGCAGTTTCTGCATCTACCTTTTTATTTTACCTAGTAGAGTAGAACTCGAAGCAGAATTTAGTAAACATATTGTTTAAAGTATAAACTAAGCAAAGCATTAAATCTCCTTTTTAAGAATATGTTTCTGATTTGTTCTGTGCCGCCTGATTTAATGTCTGCTGTCACTGAACTGATCTTTACTGGTCCCACTTTAGTTCTGAGGGATCCACATGCCACCGGGACATTTCTTTGACAGGTACAAAGTCTCTATACTGAGAGGCTGAGAGACTTTCACCCGAAACTAGAATTACTGCCCCAAGGTTGTTTCCTCGCTGCCGAACAGCCAAGACCCAGGAAACACGGTCACAGTCTCTCCTTCCTGAGTTACAGCATTGAATAATGGCCAGAAGTGTTTTATGCAGAACATTATGATGTCACGGTGAAGCTGACCTTTGACCTTTTGGATGTACGATGTCATTACTTCATTTTATCCTTAAGTTGGGTCATAATTAGTTTATGAATTTGTGAGTTACGGCCGTAGACGTAAACTTACAAGTCAAGAATAACAGCAGAACAAAGCAGTTAATATATAATATATATATAAATATATAATATATATACCTGAAGTGGTGAACTGTTTGCCACACTCTTTGCACTTGAGAGGCCCGTCTGTAATGTGGATTTTTAAGTGAGCCTTCAGATTTCCCAGCTGAAGAGAAACACACAACAATCAGGAAAGGTTTGGTCACAAGCGAACGCACATGGGATGAAAAATTATTATTATTATAAAATTATTAAAAACACCTTTCAGAAAGTTCTGGAAAAGTTGTGTTTTATGAAGACAGGTGTAACTGCGGCTGGAAAGCTAAAACGTTCACAAACACGCCGTTTACCTGGTTGAAGCGTTTCTCGCAGTGTGGACACTTGTTGCCCTTCTCCGTGTCGTGCGTCTCCAGGTGTCGCATCTTGGCCGTGGGGTCAGAAAAGGCCTTCTCGCAGTAGTCGCAGTGATACGGCTTCTCGCCGCTGTGCACCAGCTGATGCCGCTTCAGGTTTCCGGATGTGGTGAAGAGCTTGCCGCACACGTCGCAGCTGTAGCGCGCCTCACCTGTGTGGCGTTTGCGGTGCAGGTTGAGCAGGCTGATCTGGCGGTAGCTCTTCCCGCAGGTGGAGCAGCAGTACGGCTTCAGAGGGCTGCGGGAGGAGACAGCAGCTCAAGGTTGAGACACAAAACCCGACAGAGCTCAGCGGCAGGTGTCAGGTGAGATAAACGTCTCTGAATAGAAACGAATGACTCACCTGTGTGTTTTCTCGTGGGCTTTACAGGCTGCTGGGTCAGAGAAAGCCTTGTTGCAGTCCCGACAGCTGAACGGCTTCTCTCCCGTGTGAATGCGCATGTGTCTCTTGAAATTACCAGTGTGGGTGAATTTCTTCCCACAGTCCTGGAGGAAAGAAAGAAAAACATGTCACGAAGAGTGAGCTGGCCGCCATTTTTAATAACAACATCAACAACCAACCAGAATCACTGGAGGTTCCTCGTTCCCATCAGCTTCGAGGCCTCAGCACTAAAGAGCTGAATGTACCTGATGCCTCACAAGTCAAAACACTAAATTAAAGACGTTACAAATTGTAAAACGTACTTTTATTTTATTTATTTATTTTCTTCCTCCCCTGGACACAAACTTTCTCACCTCACATTTGTGCGTCACGGAGCTGTAAGGCTTTGACTCGGAGCGGCTGCTCATCGACGCTGCCTGGGTTTGTCTCCCGTCTCTCTCGCCGCTGGAGTCACCTCCTCCCGCCTGCTGGCCGTCCTCGCCATCTTCCTCACCGGCCTCCTCTTCTTCATCTTCATCATCATCTTCATCATCATCAGTTCCCCCATCACCAGCCTCCCCAGAGTCTTCCTCCTCCTGGTCCTCGGCCACCTGAGCCGGCTCCGTCACCTTCTTCTCGGGTTTCGTCTTTGACGTGTCTTCATCCTCTGAGTCGTTGTCTGTGACGATGACGATGAGAGAAACAAACTGTTTAGTATCTTGACAACAGCAACTGCTCAAATAGAAAACCCTATGCAGAGTTCAGAAAGCCCCTTTGATGTGATTGATCATAAACTAACATGGAAACAACATATTGATCATATTAAAGAAAAAATATCCAAGTCAGTAGCAATTCTGTATAAATCTAGGGATATGTTAAATTACAAAGCCTTGTATTTAATTTACTGCTCACCTATACTTCCCTATATAACTTACTGTGCGGAAGTGTCTACCTTTAAAACGGGGTTAGCCATACCTATTATGGATAAGGCTGGTGACTATGATCACGCTCATCCAATGTTTCTACATTCTCATGCTATGAAATGTACTGATTCAGTTTATTATTTTAAAATAAAGTTCAGAGCTAAATTAATGTCACTTCCACACTGTGTGCAAAAGGTTTTTTCAGCACAAGAGAGCAAATATGATCTGAGAGCTGTTTGTGAGTTTACTGTACAATAAAGCTGTAAAAATTTCTATTGTTAAGGGTTAAATTATGGAATAATGTTAATATAAATTTACAAATGTGTTATTCGCTTTTGGCTTTCAAAAGAGTGGTCAACAGCTGTTTATGAGGGTTACAAGTGTGAACAATTTTATTTTATTTTTAGCGGGCAGCTTAAATTGATAAGAATATAGGTCGGCATATATAAAGTCGGTTGACTTAGTTTTTTGTGTTTTTTCTGTCTATATTGTTAATTTTTACTGGATTATATGTGATGACTGAATTAAAAATACTACTACTACTTTTAAAGCCATTAACATCTCACTGATAACTGATCAAATGCAGTGCTAGAAAATCCTGAATGTTTGTGTTTGATGATACTCGACACAGTTCGTAACCGGTGTAAAGTTTAGATAGACAGATATATACTTTATCTATCCCAGAGGGGAAATTCAAGTGACCAGCAGCTCATTAGTTATAATAACAGTTAATAATAAACAGGAATGGTTCAATAGTCCAGGTGTTTAAGGGGAAATGTGCTGTTCAGGCTGCAGCTCACCGGGTGGGAAGTTTCGTCGAGGAGGTTTTCTGATTCTTCTCCCTCGAGAGCTCATGTAGGACGAGCTGCCGCCAGATTTCAGCTGTGACTCTGTAAATCAAGAGAAAATATCTCCTTGTTTATTTGTCAAATAAAATGATCAACACATTTACAGACACTGAGGCATCAGGTGGGCCTTCAACACTTTGTTTCTCTAAATAAGGACTTACTGGGCGTATAGTCGGCGTCAGAGGGGTCGTCCTGAAATCCAGGTGCATCTTGTTCGGTGCTCCCTCCTTCCTTCTTTACAGGCGTCTTCTTCTGGGCAGAAAGGGGGCTGGTTTTGGGGGGTCGTCCTCGGCCTGAGTTGGTTCTGGCAGGGCTGGGCTGAGAAGCAGTCTCTTGTGTTTCGGCAGAGACGTCTTCCTTTACATTGTCCTGATTTTGTGTGGGCTCTTGATCTTCAGTTGGACCGTCAGAAGGAGGCTCCTCCACTTGTGATGGCACTTCTGCCAGGTCGCCCTCCAGCTCCTCTTTCTGCTCCTTTTCACCTGCTTTTTCTTCTGGTTTGTTCA